>NC_142732.1:13135000-13285000 GCF_055471065.1 Atractosteus spatula | reverse complement strand
GAGCAGCAGATGAATGTACCTGGTGAAGAGAACAGCACTGAGTTACAGCACCCAAAGGAGAGTCAGTACAGGAAGGAACAACAGCAGCTCCTACAGGGCTTCATAATAAGGTCTTGTGCTGTTAAAGTGGAGCGCCTGTCATTGCATAAGGGGTTTAAACAAATGAATGTTCCTTTAGTATCTATGGACTTTACAGAGAAGTGTAATAATTTAGACACTAATAATATTGCAGAGCATTTCAATGAAGTGGCATTGGTATCTGTACAAGGGCACAAGGAAGAGGAACAGAAGAAATTGAATTTTTTCAGTCTAAGGGAGCAGGAAATTGGGTCCCAGCTGCCACAGCCTGCAGAGCAGCAGACTGATGTACCTGGTGAAGAGTACAGGACTGAGTTACAGCACACAGAGGAGAGTCAGTACAGAGAGGAAGGGGAGAAACAGCAGGGAGGCCCACAAGACTTGATGAGTCCTTCTTCTGCAATAATGCAGAGATTGTCAGTGCAGCGGTGGATTGATTATTCAAGCAACTTAAAATATCACCAGCTCACTGCAGGTCAGAAGATCAGGAGGACTCATCCTAAACCTTGTTCAGATGAGGTGAAGAAAATGTCAGTACAGCACAGACAACAGCAATGTTTTCAGCAATCAGGTAAAGTAAAAAGTCACCAGCACACTCTCATAGAGCACAGAGCATTCAGATGCAATCAATGTGGGAGGAATTTTAGTTGCTTAGACAATTGTGGGAACTGTTGGAAGAGTTTTAGTGACTCAAGTACCTTAAGATTCCACCAGTGCATTCACATGGGAGAGACATCATTCACCTGCCATCAGTGTGGGAAGAGCTTTAGTCAGGCAGGCAGTGTAAAAAAACACCAATTAATTCACACAGGAGAGAAACCATTCAGCTGCAGTCAGTGTGGGAAGAGTTTTAATCGGCAAAGTCATTTAAAAACGCACCAGTTTATTCACACTGGAGAGAAACCATTCAGCTGCAGTCAGTGTGGGAAGAGTTTTAGTCAGCAAAGCCATTTAAAAATGCACCAGCGCACTCACACAGGAGAGAGACCATTCAGCTGCAGTCAGTGTGGGAAGAGTTTTAGTGACTCAAGTACCTTAAGAGCCCACCAGCGCATTCACACAGGAGAGAGGCCATTCAGCTGCAGTCAGTGTGGGAAGAGTTTTAGTCGGCATAGCCATTTAAAAACTCACCAGTTTATTCACACAGGAGAGAAACCATTCAGCTGCATTCAGTGTGGGAAGAGTTTTAGTCGGCAAAGCTATTTAAGAATGCACCAGCGCACTCACACAGGAGATAGACCATTCAGTTGCCATCAGTGTGGGAAGAGTTTTAATGACTCGCGTACCTTAAAAGCCCACCAGCGCATTCACACAGGAGAGAGACCATTCAGCTGCAGTCAGTGTGAGAAGAGTTTTACTGACTCACGATCCTTAAGAGCCCACCAGTGTATTCACACCGGAGAGAAACCATTCAGCTGCAGTCAGTGTGGGAAGACTTTTAATCGGCAAAGCCATTTAAAAAGACATCATCTTATTCACACAAGAGACAAAAACATGATTAAATGTTACACAGAAGTTTAGAGTTGTAAAATGATTTATTCATTTTAAAAATTCAAATCTTCTCGTTTTTTTCTAAACTATTATACCTTGGGTAGATTATGGAATAAAGAAGTCTTTAACCTCATAGCAGAACTCACCAGTGTCTGTACAGGTTTTAAATTTACAATGCCCTCAAGTTAAACATGCATCATCATAAACGAAACATTTAAAAAAAATACAAATGATACGCTCATGCAAGTGATCTCCAACATTCTCTAAATCCAGTCAATAAATAATTTGATTTATCAAAATAAATTGAGTTTTTGAAACTATGGTATTTTATATGAAATTGTTTACCCTTTTGCTTAAAAACATTATCAACAAGAGTTTCAGTCTTTAAACCTGAGTATTTTCACAACAGAAATGCAGTTCACCCCTGCTTGGAGTAAAATAATGTGAAACATTGATGTATTTGTATTTGCAGTGTGTTTTTACTTTAGAATTTCTTATTTAATTTAATCTTATTTTCCTGTTGTTGTACAGTGTTGTGTGTGACAGGAGAAGCTGAATGGTGGCTCTTCCACCTGTTACCTTTTATTTCAAATTATTAAAGTTGAAAATTAACATCCTTCTAACGACTTCAATATACTGCAGCTTTTGGGCTGCACTGCTCATTAATAAGACAGAATTAAGTGTTGCTGTGCTTTCCTAAATGAGGTCCCCATCCTTCTTCCTCTGCACCACAGAGTAGCTATTCAGATAGTTTCTGATTTAAAGTGTTTTCTTTCCAATAAGCAGCAGCTCCCAAATGGGGATGCGCCCAGCTATGCCTGGCTATCATGATCAATGGCCATTGTTACTCTTCTCTCACCTTGCTCAACCAGTCAGGGACCTGTGGGGCACGTGGGTCTCAAATGCCTGCCAGACTTTCAATCAGTCATCACCTGTCTTTGTTCTAGCTAAAGGAGACTGCAGAGCTGATAACTTTGCTTCTCAGGCCATTCTCGCTCACCTTAGAGACAATCACGTGATGGCCAGTGTTGTCTGTATTGGGACTGGAACCTCATTTCAGCAAAGCATCCACCAGGGGAAAACCAGTATGTTAGGAAATCTTGCCCGAATCACTAGCAGCCAACGTGGACGCTTAGCTTGATCACCGAAGTATACGTTTGGACTCTTGTCGACAATCTGAATAAGTTTTTATTCAGCGGTAGCGCTACACCAGAAGCAAGCCACGTTTCTTCCACCCTAACAAGTGACTTGCTCGGACCCGCAGTTATGCTCTCTGCATAGAGACTTCTTACTAGTCAGCCGGACTACTAGTAGCTCCCTGGGAAGGCAACGACTGTCACACGCGTTGCGGCCTCTCTCTCTCCTTCCTTCTTTCTGCAGCTCGGAACTGCACCAGGACTGGTTGGCCGGGAGCCAGAGGATGCCGATAGGACACTGCAACAGAGCCTGCCAGCTGGTCTTTTGTGTCTGTGCCCTGGGAAATACAAATCCATATTTGGATAAGTAAACCCAATATTCCGCATTGCCGATCGAGAATTCAATTGTTATCTCAATAAGGGTTGATAGCAGTTTAATTCGTGTTGAGTTACACATTTACTTATGAGTAATTAATGTAGAATTCATATTCATGAGACTGATGAACAAAACACTATTGCTGAATTTCGTTATAGTATAGCTGTATACTGAATGCATATTCTGTGTTTTGTATCTCTTCATATATATCTTGTATCTTGGCAACCCTCACAGTACGATCTGCCATCTGTATCCAGGCAGGCCGTTACATGTTTTTATATGCACAATTTTATGTATTAATAAATGTATTCCGTGAATTTGAATCTGTGTGTTTGCGTTGCAGATTGTTCTGACGATTGATCCTCTAATAGCCATAAAAGAATCATCTCATGGTTTGTTTACTGCTACAATTAATAAATTGTCCCAGTAAATTAACAAAACTTATTTATTGGTGCCTGTGTGAGGATCCATCAGATTGAAATGAGAATCAATCAAGTGGAATAATTGTGCTGGGAAAAAAAGGTTCCCCCTGCTCTTTAACGTATAGTGCCGTGTGCTTGCTCTTGAAACTATAGTGCAGTGTGTGCTGCTTTGTGATCCATCTGTTCGGTTGTTTTGTATTCGATACTGTGGTATTTTGTGGTGATAGAACTGTGGTATTGTGGTTGAACCTAATACGCTCAAAGGTGTCACGAACAGTTCTTTCCGGGTCCTATGCAGACGACACGAGCAGACGACTTCGGAATTGTGAAGGTACACTGGGGAAAAGGTCATGCAGGAGAGGGTCTGGAGACAGGGGGCGTGTTCAAGGTGAGCAGGTGTCCTGGGGAAGTGAGGCCGGGGCAAACAAACAAAGACAAAGTCCAAACAGAGAATCCAAAACAGAAGAGTTGAGTCCAAAACCAGGAGATCAATCCAGGGAATAAAAGCATGAACCGGGTCGGGACCGGCGGGGTGGGGAATCAGGAACAGAAGGTTAAAATCATAACAGAGCCAGATGCAGCAGGACCCCGGGTTCTCACGAAATGGCATTCAATGAGGAACCTCGGGTGACGTCTGCGTCTGGCTTTTAAGGCGGAATGGAAATAGGGAACAGGTGCAGGTAATGGGAGAAAACAAGGAAGGACTTGAGAGCCCTTAACAGGAGGGGTTTGCGATCGTGACAAAAGGTTTGTCCTGAGTAGAAGTGATGGCTGCTAAAAAGCCTGAATTACAGTCGTTTATAAGTACTATCTCTAGCAACGACAATCCAGAGTACTGGGGCAGTATTGAGAAATTGGATTTTAATCAAATTGAAAAAGTTCAGGTAGAACTGTGAATGCAGTTTGGATTCTATCGATTTTCGCTTTAAACCTCTAAAAGCCTCGAATTGACTTCAGCCGAGTTGGAGAAGGCTCAAAAGCTTCAGACTAAATTTGAACAAGTTGATTTATTAGAGATAATCAAGAAAACGAAAGTGGAGAATGAAAAAAAGTGAAGCCCAACTCAAAGAGGCTTTAGTGAAATTGGAGGACCTGTCTGCAAAAGAAACTGGTGCTGAGGAGGCTAGGAGCGAACTAGAGGCTAGACTGCATGGAAGGGGAACTGGAGAGTTTGTACGAACGTAATCAGAAAATACACAAGGATTTGTTACACGTAAGTGAGGATAAAGAAATGCTTAAACAGGAACTAGATGCTGCCCTGCGGGAAGCAAAACAAATCAGGCAGAGCCAATGTGCATCACCGCAAAGTAGCCCTCAGTAGCACTCAGTCAGCCTGGAGCTAAAGGTTTCGCCTGAGAGAGAGTTTTTCCGGCCAGGTTCTATACCAGAGTCAGCGTGGGGTAGATTGCCGAGCCCCGAACAATATACTAGGGCAATTCAATCCAGGCATAGACCCTCCGGCCCCGATCTCAGCCATCTCCCCATCAGCGGAGAAGCTGGGAAAATTAACCTCCACCTGCTGAGACAGCTAGCGAAAGATACAGAGAGATTTGACCCAACAGCATCAGAGAATAATGTTGAGACCTATATAGATGAGCTGAAACATACACTGCATTTTTATGCCAGAAGCCACAGAACAGGAGAAAGTTATGTTGGTAAGAAAAACTATCAGCCAAACGGTACACGAGTGGATGACTAGGCAGGGACCAGAGGTCTGTAATAGCTTTGTAGGGCTGTGACATTTGGCGTATGTGGACTCGATCTCTGCTGTGGCTGCTGCTCATCACGATAAGCATGAGAGAGCTGAGTCCCCTCTTGAATATTACGAGAGACTTAGACGCACTTCTTCGAAATTATGAGGGTTGTGAAGAGAAGGGTTTACTCACTGCAAATCTTTATCCGTCGGTCAGAAAAATGATCGTGATGCATGCTGATGCACAAATGATGAAAATAGCTGATATTAGGAAATTATATCCATGTATTTTGAATCCGTGTGCGTGCGTTGCAGATTGTTCCTCTAATAGCCATAAAAGAATCACCTTGTGGTTTACTGCTGCAATTAATAAATAGTCCCAGTAAATTCACAAAACTCCTACACACTGCATGTACTGTAACAGTGTGGAATTACTGGCTGCCTTTTCACAGGCCCACAAGAAATAAAGAATGGCAAGAATCTACGTGAGTGTAGAGAATTCTCCAAGAGAAAGAAAAGGGCTTCTGCAGCCTTTCAGCTGGTGCCGTAGTTCTCAGGGTGAACACAGGGAGATCACGTGAGAATGTAACATAGGACTTCTAATGAAGACCCCAGGTGGCGCTGATATACTCACACAGAACTAGCCCTTGCATGTCTTGTCGACCCCAAGATGCCCACACAGCCAGATGTGAATGAGCTAGCCAGAGTATGAGCTGATGGTCTCTTTTCAGTACCAGAAGTCAATCCTGATTTGGCCCTTTACATTGATAGAGGTGGTCGTTCTTGATGATGAAGGAATTAGGAAGCTTCTGGCAGCCTTTCACAGGTTGTCCAGTCAGTTCTACTCCCTGCGCTCTGGCATGGATGAGGGTTCTTCAGCTTGATCTCGGGGAAAGTCTGCTTTTTAGATCTCAATTTCCCAGCTGTCTAGGGGGTCTGTGCAGAATGTAGCAGCCTCTGATCTCCTAGTTGTCCGGGAAGAAGGAGGAGAAGAGGGTTCAACAAGAGGATCGGTCTGGGTGGCGATCCCCTTTCCACCTCGTTTACCCTGTGCACAGACGGCTACCCATGTTTTTATCTTTTTTTTCTTCTCAGCCACCTCTCTTGTCTTTAGAGAGTTGTTGTGATTGAGGGCAGACTGAGGTGAAAAGCTCTTTAAATTGGGAAAATGTTCTCCGCAAAATAAGGTGATGTGGCTGCCCCGGTACTACGGCGGCCTGGATGTTGACTCTCTGAGATAGTAAGCAAAGCCTTAAGTGTGCTACGGGGTAACTCTTCTGCTCCCCATGGATACTGCCCACAGTGATCCGACGGTGTACCTCGATCTGGTTAGGTAAAATAATCTCGGAGGACACCAGACACAGAGCAATTCCCAATTCAAGTAGGGTTTGCATATTCAGAAAGACTGTTTCTACCAGAGGGGTCCGATCCATGAGCAGACAGCCTCCTAGGTGTTGGTTTATGGAGGCATGGATGATGTTACAGTCCATCTTCATGTCCACTGAGAGGCACTGGTCTGCTTCATGTCCCTCCGTGCCTGGCTTGGGAAAGAGATGGTCATCCTGGCCTTCAGGCAGACCCCACGGCAGCTCTTCGCTTCCACCCTTTTCTCTTCCTGGTGAGCTCTCGGACAGAAAGAGACCCCCCTCTTTGGCGATACTGCGGCAAGATGTCTCTCCGAAATTCCAGGGGTAGTTGCCTCAGGTACATATCCAAGACGATGCGCAAGTCTTATTCTTGGCGAGGGTGTCCGGTTCGAGCCACTTTTTGGCAAGGTAGATTAAGTCGACCATCTGAGAGTGGGTAGACACTTGGGGATCGTAGCACCACTCGTGGAACTGTTGGGCTCGGACGCCCTTCCCAAGCTAGAATCTCTGCCTTGAGAGTGTCATAATCAGAGGTGAAGGAGCTGTCCTGGTCGAAATACACCTTCTGAGCCTCGCCAAACAGGAAAGGGGCTACGATGCAGGCCCACAGGTTACGATCCCACTGGAGCCACTCTGCCATCCTCTCAAAGGCTCGTAGGTATGCTTCCACTGTCCTTCCCACTGTCCCACACGTTATAATTGTCCAAAACAATACAACAGTCATAATTCATTTTACTTCTTCTTAAGTTCATCCTAGTGTCAGTTATATTTTTTTACTTGAACTGTTCCACTACATTGACTATCTTGTTGTAAGGCTACCATTTAGTGTTTGTGTATGGAAGCTTTAGTTTCTCAATTTACATTTTACTTAATATTAATTATTAATAATTTAATTTACTTTTAAGGAATATTGTAACATACACACTGAAGTTTTAAAGCAAACAAGACTTACATATGGATGGCCCATCATTGCCTGTAATAAAAATAATAGAGTACATTATCTTCTTGATTATGCTACTGCAACATGTATAGGACATACTATATATACCAACTTGAAATTCATATGAAGGAAATGTATTTCATATACCCCAAAATGTTTTTGTTACTGAGATATCCAATAACTCTTCAGATATCCATTGAGGTACTCTGCACACTTTGAAAAACAACAATTATGAAAAGTGAAAATGTCAAAGGAAGAAAACAAAACTCTGTAGTATATGTGAGTATGGTAGTCACATATAATTAATACTGTTCCAAAAACAATCATCATTTACCCCTCTTAATTTGTTAATTTCACCTCTTTATGACTACTTGAATGGCTGATGGATGTTGTTTTTTCCTTTTACGGTATTTTGTACAATTTTGACTAATTTTTACCTGATTTTGTACAGACTTCCCGTACTTGAACCTGTTGACTCCTGCATAACAGCAACCAAGGTATTTTCACAGCCCCTGTCTGCTCTGACAAGATGAGGGCAACCTGCAAGTACAAATGGCACTGTACTTCTCAATTTTTTTCTTCCACTACACACTTGTCCAGGAGAAACACTGTAATTCCAGTCCAGAAACAAGATTAGAAAAGTACTGATTAAAGAGTGCAATACACAATCCACTCTACAGCAAAATACTAAAATTAAAAAAAAATACTAAAAAAGCGACAAAGACTAGGTAAATACTCATAATGAGGACCAAGTACATAGATGTAACAAAGTGATAAATAAGTTGCTAATCAGAATTTTCCATTTTGAATCTTCTAGCTGAAAAAGTATTTAAGATTTACCCCTTTTTCACTGTCTGCCAATGTCTGCCTATGAAGTCTGGTTTATGATTTGATGTTCCTGTATGTAGCCATATAATTCATCTTGGAAACATAGAAGTGAATTTTGTATGATGCACTGTTTCATCAAACTTGGAAGATGTACCATCAAAGGTTTATTAATATACATGTTTGTACAAAGGTTTATCTACATACCCATTGATGCAAAGATTTTTCCAGATGCTGTAAAATCTCAGTTGATAATTTCCTGTAACATACATGTACAGCAGCAGAAGAGTAATGGTTGTTAAGGAGCCAAAGACAGTAAGACTAGTATTTTCGAGAAAACGATATTGAAGTTTTAAAAAAAAACAAAATGCTTGCCATCTATGTGCCAGACATGATTTGGTCCCTTTGTGGAATATTGGCACCTTGAAATTTGATTATGTCTGAGAACACCACTGCTGTCCAGCTCCCTCGTTACCTCGTGCACAGCGTTCCTGCTCATAAGGGTCAAACAGGGTTGATTTCAGGTATTTCTCAATACTATAATCGGTAATTAGTCAAATTACTTAAAGGTTTTAACTTCGTGACCAGATTTTGATAGCAGTGCTTTAGAAACAAAAAGAGACCTGTAGCATGGTCGAATCCCTTGTACATCCCTGACACGTTTATGCATCACTCTGATTCCTTTCACTGGAGACCAATTCTGAAGCTCATTCTGAAACAAATATCACAGCCAATTTAATTTCCAATAGCAATATTTAACACAGAGTGTTCCTCAAATACTATACCTTAACAGCTGCATAAATGGCCTCAAGAGGGCAGTCTTCTTCGCTTTAATCCCAATTTCTGCAAAATCCTCCTTAGTCGATGATCTCTAAAAAAATGCATTGTGTTATTGTGCAACCTGAAGAGAGTTCAAATGTAAATGATTAAGTCCATCTTGCCATACTGCACTGAAGATATATATATACAAGGATAGAAGACCTCATTTTCAAACACAATTAAAGGGGTTCATTAATATAGTAGTTTAAGCATATACAAATTAACTCTGTAAAATGTAACTGCCTAAAAGCAAAAATATTTTAAGTAATGTTAGAAATTGGTATTTCAAATAACGGAACAAAAGAAAATAAATTATACTTATATTTACAATATTAGTTTTTTCACCAAGCACTTCTATTACTTTAAGCATTTATTTCTGAGTGTAACCCTGCTCAAACAAGGTTTTAATGAGTCCTAAAATAATGTAAAATTCCTTTTCTTATAACAGTTTATCAAACATTGTCCTATGTCAGTGATTCTGTTTAAGTACCAAGAAAAATGTGAGGAGCTGGCAAAAGCATTACATGGTGACAAAAGGTGTAGTTCAGTGTGAACACGAAAACATGTCAAAAGCAGTTTATGGTGACAATCTCAAAATATGCGTTTTTGGCATAATAATAACTTTCAGATGTCTTACTGTCATGCGCCAATGTGGTCTTGCACACTCCACATAGGGCTTGTCATTACACCTTAATCTACAACGTAAAAATATGTATTTCCGCAAAATCATACATAAACATTCAGAAGATATTATTTGCACTTAAAATAACTTAAAATATTTTGATTTCTATTGACAATAAAAAGTGGCCTCCTGAAATAAATATCGGATAACTGCAAAATGTCTTTTGCTTGATATTGAAATTGAATTTTTTGGATGAGATTCATAGGTTAATGGACCTATGGTTCATAGGTTAATCTAAACTCATTAGATTTGTTACAATATAAAAACTGTATCAAATATTTGTTGAACGTGGGCAATTTTATTGTATTTTTACTATTTTAAAAACATTTTTAAATATATTTTGAAAATGCAGCTCACGTCGCTGTCCTCTTTAGCATTGGTCCTACAGAAATGATGGTAAAGAGGCAATTGATCTAATTAAATTGTAGACTGGGCGGAGTCTTTTGTGATTGCGTCACCAGTAAATGTGCAGGGAGTGCATGAAGGAGGGAGGAGAGTTTTGTAGGATGAAGGAGGATGTTGCAATATGTACACTGTATGTTTTCATTCGCTCCTCTGGAAGGAATGAAGATAAAAGCCGAAACCCGAAACAGTTGTAGTCATAAGAGGAAATGCTTCCTAGTAATACACAAGCACTCCTTGTTAGTATAGTTGTGAGTATCCTTGCCTGTCACGCAAGAGACCAGGGTTTGATTCCCTGACGGGGAGGCAGGTGGCTTTTCTCCAGTCAGATTCAAATCTCTGAGTGCAGTGTGATTTTAAATAATTTCCCTTTCCTGTCATTTTCTGATGACTATTCCAATGGAGCACCCTGTCAACTCCTCAATTATGAAAATCTGCCTGTGTGTTTGATTATTGTTGGGTTTTTTTTTTGATAGTTCGATATCGATCATAACAGTCTCCAGTCGAAGGGGCGGAAGGTATACCTTTTCACAAACATACAGCCCCATGTAGTATAGTTCAAAGTCAAATTTCTACATTTCTACTGATAATATACTCTGTGCGTTAATTCCAATACCAACTTCCAGTCCAACTACTAGAATCGTTTTTACATGGGATGTTAAAAGGAAAAGAAACGCAAAAGGTGATAGGGTGAGTGTTCTGACACAGAAGAGTATTACACCCAACAATATGGAACTGAACGCTCTTGTTTTCATCGCGTTCTTCTGTACACAAATCCAAATAATAAAAAATAAAAACTAAAAAGAGTGGGAAAGACCTGGTGAAGTATTCTGACCAAGGAAGAAGCAGAATAAGTAATTGTGTTTGTACTTCTGTTCTATTTTTGTACTACAAATGTTTAATATAGTTTATGTGCTTTTCTATTTATTGTGTTGAATTTGAGGATGGATTTATTTTCTTAAGAATGTTTCTGTGTGATTGAATGTGTTTTATATTTTGTAATTTAGTTTTTTTTTGTATTAATAAAGACAGAAAAGCTACAGGAAGCATTTGGTTGAGGTTATTGCCAAACAAGGAGGTTCCACAGTTCCACTAGTTACTAAATATAAGGGTTCACATACTTTTTTCATCAATGACCTTGATTGTTTAAACTATTTGTTCAATAAAGATATGAAATGTAAAATGCTGTGTGTGTTGTTTGTTAAACAAGACTGTCTTTATTATTATGACTCAGATGCAGATCAGATCTCATTTTAGGAGCCATTTGTGCAGAAATCCAGATAATTCCAAAGGGCTTACAAACTTTTTTTCACAACTGTATAAATGTAAGTGTTATAGAATTTCTGTGGCTACATTTGTTGCACTTTATCTTCAATAGGTACGCTGGGCAAACTTTCGAGGTCAAATTCTTCCACGAGGGGGGCACCTTTAAAGTGGAGATGACAGCACCGAAACTTTTTGGCGCACCCTCTCTTTAAAGCCCTGGCCAAATACGAAGACAGTATGTAGTTATAATTCAAACTGAATTAAAAACTACACATCCCAGTTAACATGGCGGTGCTTGCTATTTAGTGGTGTTTAACCAATGAAACAGGGCAAAAGATCAGTCACATGACTTCCCCAGCTACAATACAAATATATTTTTGTGGTAAGGGGGAGCAAGACATCAGCATTTACTGCTGGTAATTAGCGTAAGATTTATAGTTGAAAGCTGAGCCGAAATATAAAGTTAAAATCTCGACAAACAAAGCAATGTAGGAAACGCGCACTTTTTCAGCAACAGAAATACACATGGAAAAGAAATCCTTTTTGTCATCTCAAATCAGTTTCCATCAAGGTCTCCAAAACGAACAAGAAAAAGAGCATTTTCAGAGAACAATTATGTTGTGTTTATGTAGAAAAAGTGATAAGATTTATGAGCAATCTAATTTCTTATTCATTTAAACAGTGAAATTTCAGATGCAAAAGATCGCACCCGAGACAGCACTATCTCATATCTTGTCATAGACATTCAGGAAAGGGTGAATGAAAGAAGTCATGTCAAGTGCAATAATTCGGTGATCAATAATAATAGTTGTAGGACAAGAAACAAAAGATAGAGAAAACGTAAGCTTTTAAGGCTAAAACTAAAATTCAGTCTACAAATTAAGGCAAACGAAAATTCAATTCAATTCATGTTTTATTGTCCGCTAGGGAAAATTTGTTTTACGGCACAGTCAAACACAACACAAGGACGAATAAACATCATCAAAAGGGAAGAGAATACAGAAGTGTTACAGAAGAAAAGAAACAAGAGACAAGGTAGTTACTTTGCATTGTTTAAGAGTGTAATTGCTGTGGGAATTAAATATTTCCTGAATCTGTTGGGTTTACACCTAGGGGCACAGAGGCGTCTCCCAGATGGGAGAAGTGTGAATTCGCAATGGAGGGTGTGAGACACACACTCCCCGATGCTTTTGGCTTTTGTCAATGACCAGTCCCAAAGTACTTATAATCATCGACAATTTCAACAGGCTGACCATCAATTGTAGTAGGTTGAGGGTGTATGGTATTTTTCCTAAAATCAATAACCAGTTTCTTTGTTTTTGAAACATTTAACTTTAGGGAGAAATCATTGCACTAGTTAGTAAAATCATCTAGAATAGGCCATTTAGAATTAAGGACGTTAAAGTGCTAGAGATGTAAATAAATGTAAAAATACAAATATGTACATGAGCAAACAGTTTTAGAAATGGAGCAGGTGTTACTTTGAAATAAGTGAACAGAAAAAAGCCATGACTAGACATAGTGCAGAAGAGGGATGAAGGAACACTTGCAAAAGCTTAGATATACAAAAAATCACAGAAAGGTATGTTACAAAAGAACATGCAAACATGAAAGTTTTGGCAGAGAGTGAGGGGCTTGAATAATCAGGTGCATTTCTGGCAGGGAGAGTATGAAGGCTTGATGGGATAGATAGAAAATTAGCACACATAAAAAACAGCAATTCTGTCAGAGAGACTTATATGAATTAATAGCAAACATGGTTTCATTGAGGGCTTCTCAAATAAGTGGGCATTCAGGTAGATTGCCAGGCGAAAGTATTTGTAAATATATTTTGTCAAAGCAAGTCAGTTTTTTGCAATACATAAAATACATTTTTCCAAGAAAGTAATTTAGCCTTTATCACTAGTGAAACCACTAAATAAAGACATAAATATAGAAATCTAAAGATGTTTTTATTCAATGTTGGTAGCAGGATGAACTGTCAGGTTGAGCTAAGTGTATATTTTGTTGCAGAGTTGCTGCAAGATGTTAACAGTGAAAACAGGTATTTAGAAATGACTCATTTCAAGAAGAAGATTTTCAGAATAATTATAAATCTAGCAGGATAAAGAAAGCACAGAAAATAGGTAGATTGATTAGATTCGTATGCAAAGCCATTTAGCAAAGAAGGTGTGAGAAGACTGATAAACTAGTATACTTTGGATCTTTTTTTCTGAACCAGGGAAAATCTGATCATGTTTCTCTATAACAATAATAAAAAGTAGCATCTCAAAGCAATACAGTAGGTGTAAAAACAGTTATAAGGAACACAGATTACAAAGTAAATATAATAAAGACAAGCAGTTAGAGGTGCTACAGAAATTAGAAAATGAAGCAGTTGAAGAAAATGGAGACACTAAATAAGTCTTCTGAAAATAAAGGTTTTGAGGTTAGATTTAAATGCACTCAGGGTAGGTGACTCTGATATCACTGGGGATACAAATCCAGAGCTCTGGGATGCAGCTAGAGAAGGTCCTGTCACCCACAGAATGTAGATGTTTTTGAGGACATCTACAAGACCAGAGTCAGGCGGACAAAGGTTGCAGGGTGGGGAGTAGACAGATAATAAGTCGGATAGGTACTGAAGGAGGATGAGAATTTTGAAGTTGACTCGAAACCTGATAGGAAGCCAAAGACAGGTGTAATGTGATTGCTTGCTTGCGATCCGATCAGGATTCTGGCTGCCAAATTCTGAACATACTGGAGATTGCTCAGTGTGGATTTAATTACCCAGTAAATGGGATGTGCATTTATTAATTCTAGAAAAAATCCTTTCTTGGTTCTTCTAGTTCCCTTTAAAAGAAACTAAATCAGTGTGATGTTTCCACAATACAGAGTGCTACATGGCCTCTATTTACGTATAATATTTGTGATGTAAACAAATTAATGCAAGCAGTTTTTGAGAATTTAAGTGTAGGCTGAGTTATTGCAGTTATAGCAAGACTAGAGATGTACGTAGGAAGAAGATAATGTTGGGAAAGCTGAGGAATACACTGATAACAAGAACACTTCCTAATAGGGTTAGGCATACTTCTGACAAAATGACAGGAGATGTTATAGACCGCAGAGGAAGATGATGAAGTTAACAGACTGAATGTTTACATAAATACGGGAATGAGGATTGTATTTTAGATTTTGTGTAGTTGCTAGCATTGAACTGTGTGTTGGATGCACATAAATTGAAGGAATGGGCAAACATACAGATGCAGCCATTCAAAATGCGCGGGCGATACCGCATTATTTTCCGGTACGCTGTACGCAGTCTACCGCAAGCTACCGGTAAATACCGCGAGTTACCGGTAAATACCGCTAGCAAAATAATAGTATCCGGAATTTCCGCAAGGTGGAGCTAATAAAGCTCAACCTCTCATGTTTGAGCTGTAGCCATCAAAGTCTTTAACGAAGATATTAATAATAGTATTAATAATAAATGACCTTGGACAAGCTGTAAACTCAAAGTATTGCCCTGGTCCACATTCTTTTTTTCATTGACCGTCTTTGTAAAAGTAACGCCACAGCATTTCGCAATCACGCATTTTTTTCCAATCATGCAAAGTACAGTGATTCACCATGCCTTTCACATGCTCATAAAAGAGATTGATTTAGGGACATAAACATATTACCGTATGCAAACTGTACTGTATACAGTATGTATATGTATATTTAATGTCTTAACTGTGCCCGTTTAAGTATTGAATATTCATATCTAATTTTACCACTGAAGGGAAATCTTAGTAGCTGAGCATAAAAACAATAGGAGCATACTGCAACGCGTGTGAAGGCCATAAACGATATTAATTTTGGAACATAAACATACAGTATATGGCTGGTCTCGGTACTTTAAAGAAAACATACACGAAACATGGTTTCATTATGACCAGAATCTTGAGATATTTTTAACTTGATTTACAGTATTTGAGAGGTATGTCTTAACACCGATACTACAGTGCTTAAGTACTACTCACGTATATGTTTCTAGGTTTATATTATGCATTTCATACGGTCAAATTACTTTTGAGCAACTAATAAGAAGCGCGAAACGGTATGCGTTTTACTTTCGTTTCGTGCTGGGACCCGTGGATTGATTAGAGATATCAAGTACATACAAGTCATTTTTTAAATGTTGTAGTTCGTCTTGAAAAAATGTTACGAGTACATCATCTATCAACAATTACACAGGTTCTGTTTCCATATTGCGGATTTTGGTTACGTAATATTATTTTCTAGATTTCACGTTGTGAATATATGATTTGGGCAAACAGAGCCGCAAAGAAGTACATTATGGGTTGTTGTTTTTTTTTGCAGTTTTATCTAGAACAAGCGATGCTTAAACCTTTGTCTGATTCTTGTGAAACTATCCACACGACAGTTACAGTACCTAGGAGTTGACTTCAGTGATGTCACTGATGGGATGTTTCTAAAAATCCATCCTCTGTAAAACGTCTTCTCTAGTTATCCTCCATATGTATTCGCTAATGAAGCTGTGTGTTCTGAGCCTGGATCTCTACATTTCTGTATGAACCACCTTAGAGGGCTAAAGACAGCTTGTGTTTAAATTGAGTGTAAGGCAATTTATGCTTCTAAAGTCATGGTCAGCATTTTTGTACTGTGCTGTAAACTTGTTCTGTGCCTAGTCACATTATTTTATAGCGTTTTCATAGCGTTATCAAATCTGGTGGCGCTGTGTTAGTTTCCTGACTCCCATGTCACATGGTCTGTGATTGTAACCTGTAATACCGGTTTAATTCGTCACAGCCAGCACTCCGGTTGTAAAGTAGAAGCAGGCGAGATTTCCAGCGAAAAACACCTCCCCCTTCTTCAGGTGTGAGGGTCTTCTGCTCAGAATGAAACGCTAAAATGTAATGTAGGCTCTGAATGGGTTCTGACTTGCTTTAACAAAATATGTTTACAAATCCTTTCACCTGGCATTTTCGTAGTTAGAAATTATGGAACGCTCTGTTAAAAGCAAGGGAGTTTTTATGTCCGTTGCAGTTCTTTTGCAACATGAATATAATTATATCGTTATTAATTTCTTGAGATACGCGATTCCATATTATATTCCCTTTTAATCAAATTCTAAAAGTATGCTTGTTGACTCCGGTATCGCGTTAGTTAAAGACTTCGATGCTTAAAATGTTTAGGAGAAATGGAATACTGGTGTGTATGTTTTCTTTAAAGTACCGAGACCAGCCATATACTGTATGTTTAAGTTCCAAAATTAATATCGTTTATGGACTTCACACGCGTTGCAGTATGCTCCTATTCTTTTTATGCTCAGGCACTAAGTAAAAGGAGATGCTTCATATTGCTTGACTAATTTTAAAAACTAAGTTAGAAATGCAGACGCTCCCTCGGTGCGCTGCTCTGGTGCGCCGGCTCTTACACAGTGCCTGTCTGCCGTAAGCGTTACAATATACATACCCAACACTGCTTGTACCCATCTGTCATGCAAATAAAACACCTTGAATTGAATTGAATTGAGGGGAGAGGGGGGAATACTAAAGGCAATACTGGCTCAATACCCTCGATGGGCTTTGACGTGCTAATGCGTTGGTTTAACAGTCCGGGTGTGGCAGGCTTCCAATGTCAACTCGACTCGATTGGAAGACAATGAACGTATTTTGTGATATTTAGAAATATAAATTTGTTTGGTGCGAGTGAGGTTTTATTTAATCTCTGACCAAGGGAAACGTTTCATTTTTTCAAAGAAATGTTTGTTAAAAAATAAAGTCATAGTTCTATGGGATTCAATCACAGACCATGTGACAAGGGAGTCAGGAAACTACTCTAACACACAGCGCCACCGGATTTAATAACGCAATAAAAACGCTATAAAATAATGTGACTAGGCACAGAAAAAGTTTACAGCACAGTACAATAATAAATGCTGACCATGACTTTAGAAGCATAAATTACCTTACACTCAATTTAAACACAAGCTGTCTTTCTGTATGAACCTCTAAGCTGGTTCATACAGAAAATGTAGAAATGCATTAGCCTGATTATGATTAAAAAACACATAATTAAACACGCGTTTGCGATTTAAATCAGAACACGATTTAAATCAATATAAATGTTTATATTGTAACGCATACTGTCCAGCCTCCATTTCTCTATAAAAATTTACTCTGTTGCACACACACACACAATAGAAGGAGGAACCGCTGTCAGAAGGGAAGATATGTTCAAAATATCGCAAATATCGTTCATGTTGCGATATTTTGAAATATAAAAGTCAATTTATTGTCCATAATATCGCTATTCTATTTTTTCGAAGAAATGTTTGTTAAAAGAAAAGTCCGGCACCAGCTGGATTCGATCACACAACCTCCCAGTTGCTAGTCACGCACCTAGACCAGTCGGCTAGAAGACAGCTCGCATGAACAGGCAGGCGAAAAAGCCCTACACAGCCCTGTCGCAGCACACGAATACCGTTATTAAATTCTTTAGATACGCGATTCCATATTATATTCCCTTTTAATCAAATTCTAAAAGTATGCTTGTTGACTCCGGTATCATGTTAGTTAAAGACTTCAAAGCTTAAAATGTTTAGGGAGAAATGGAATACTGGTGTGTATTTTTTTCTTTAAAGTACCAAGACCAGCTACAGTATATACTGTATGTTTATGTTCCAAAATTAATATCGTTTATGGCCTTCACACGCGTTACAGTATGCTCCTATTCTTTTTATGCTCAGCTACTAAGATTTCCCTTCAGTGGTAAAATTCAATATCTACAACGGGCACAGCAAAGACGTTTTTACTGTAAGTCTTTCTACGACAGACCAACGGACCACGAGTGCCCCTGTCGGTCAACCAATCACGTACTGCGGTGCCACGCGTCATCTTGCGTCATACTGAGCGACGTCACCTGCGGTACGTGTCTGTGACGCGCACTTTGAATGGCTGCATCTGTAGCTGATGCTGATCCACAGAGCCAGCATCTTAAGATGTTTATATTTAGAGGCAATTTGATTAAATAACTAACTAGTTATGGATACTGATGTGCAAGACAGACGGAAAGGCTGTTTCCTTAAGCCAGCACTATAAAATAATTTATCCTCAGTGAGATGCTTGCATGCATCTCATAGTGGGTTTCTAACACTGTGTATAGTTACACAGTGCCTTTAGTTCCATCCCTTTTCTAAACTCTTTATCCAGTACAGAGGATTTGGAGCCTATCCCAGCAAGCAAGTGAGGCAAGTCAGAATACACCCTGGACATAGAGGGTGAAAGAAAATTATTTATGTTGTTTAATTTTAAACACGAAGTTATAAATGCAGATGCAATGGGTGCCATTCGCACTCTGCGCTAGAGAACACTCATTGTTTATTGCTCCTTCTCCCTCTCTTGGTTCTGCCTCCTTCTCTGACGGAGCGCAGTGGGTGGTGCACTATATTTCCAGCCTCTGATTGGAAAAAAAGACCTGCTGATCTGCTTGACAGCACAGGAAGAGAAAAGAATGTGATTTTTCTGTATGAGACGCGTGTATTGTTTATGAAATTCAAGTATTTTAAATGTTTAATTAAAAAGTAAAAAATTTCCAGCTTACACAAAGATTCTAAGCTGAAGAAAATTTACCCATTTACATAGTTAAAAAAATTGTTTTTTAACTATGTAAAAAAATTGTTTTTTAACTATGTAAACCCATTTTTTTTATAGCTTTTAAAGTCATGCAATATCTAAGTTAGGCATGAACAGGTCATTGTATCTTATTTCGATTTATTTTTTAAAAATAAAAATGCTTGCCCAGCATACTTTCGGTGGTGCACCTATAGAAGTTGGTCAGGAAATGTGATGGCATGCTGAACTTTTTCAGTCTGCGAAGAAAGAATAGGCGCTGCAGTGCTGTCTTGGCTACGCAGCTGGTGTGGTGGGACCAGGTTAGGTCTTCTGTGATGTTAGCACCTAGGAATTTAAAACTTCTGACCCTCTCCACTGCAGACCTGCTGATGTAAATGGGTGCATGGTCTGCTCTCAGGTTTTCTGTTGTCCACAATCAAATCCTTGGTCTTACTGGTGTTCAGAGAGAGGTTGTTGTCCTGGCACCATGCTGTCAGGATTTCAACATCCTGCCTGTACGTAGTCTCATCGCCGTTTGTGAGCAAGCCGATGACCGTCTGCAAACTTAATGGTGGGGGTTGTTTTGTTCTTGGCAACACAATTGTGAGTGAATAAGGAGTAGGGGAGAGGGCTTGTCACTAACTGCACACAGGCACGCAGACACCGTCGCATTCCCATGAGCACCCGATCACTCACTAATTAACTTCACTCACCTTGTCTATTTAAACTCCCACTCTGCAACTTGTCCTTGCTCACTATTGAGGTTTCCTCAGCCAGTGCTATGTTTCCAGTTCGTGACTTTGTCCGACCTCTTGTTTTTCTTGTAACCCTCTGGATTTCTGACCCTTTGCTCCTGATCTCTGACCTCGCTCTAGCTTGACAATTTGGATTACGTTCACCTTAGGAATTCAGTTTTGTCGCCCTCTGACTCTGCACAGGGTCTATTTCCCTACCTTTTCACTCGGCACACAGCCTTGGGGGGCACTGATGTTCAGAGTCAGGGTGGAGGATGAATTGGCGCCTAACCTTACCACCTGCGGACAACCCGTCAGAAATTTCAGGATCCAATTGCAGAGAGGGGAGCTTAGTTCTAGGACCTGGAGCTTGGTGACAAGCCTTAAGGGTAAAATGGTGTTGAATGCTGAGCTGTAATCAACAAACAGCATTCTCACATAAGTTCGTTTTTTGTCTAGGTGTGAGAGGGGGGTAGTGTGTAGAGCAGTGGCGATGGCATCCTCAGCTGATCTGTTCTGTCGGTATGCAAACTGCAGTGCGTCCAAGGTGTCAGGCAGTGAAGAGGTGATGTGTGCTTTGATCAGCGGCTCGAAGCACTTCATGACGACTGATGTGAGTGCAACGGGGCAGTAATCGGCTAACTCTGGTTTTCCTGGGGATCGGAACAATGTTGGTTTTCTTGAAGCAAAATGGGACTGTGTATTGAGTAAGGGAAAGATTGAATATGTCCATGAAGACGTCTGCCAGCTGGTCTGTGTAAGCCTTTAGAACTTGGCCAGGGATAGTGTCAGAGCCAGGAGCTTTGCGTGGATTTGTCTTCCTAAAAACTTGATACACATCAGCTCTGGAGACAGACAGTTGGTATTCCCCCTGGTTTACGGGGATTTTCTTAGCTGGTTCTGTGGTATGGACTCGAACCGAGCATATAATGAGTTTAGTTCATCAGGGAGAAAGGTGGTTTATGTCGTATTGCTGTGTTGCGCTTCATCGTCTGTGATGGTGCAAATTCTGTTCCACATATTCTGGGTGTCTCAGGCAACATTCTGGTTTCGCTCTATAGTTATGTTAAGCTCTTTTGATGGCTTTTCTGAGGTCAGATCTGGATTTTATGTACATGTTCATGTCTCCGGAGTTGAAAGCGATTGTTCTTGCTTTGAGCTTAGCACGTATTTCAACATTTACCCATGGTTTTTGATTTGGGTATGTGCGAACTGTAATCCTGGTGGCAACATCTTCTATGCATTTAGTGATATAGCTAGTAGCATATTCCGCGTACAGGTTAATGTCATTCTGGGCAGCGGCCGCTTTCCTCCAGGAACAGGTACAAGACTCCATAGTCCAGTGTAGCGGCAATGCTTGTTAATAAGACAGAATTAAGTGTTGCTGTGCAGCCACAGAGAAGCTATTCATGCAGGCTGATTTAAAGATGTTTTCTTTTGATAAGGTACAGCTCCCAAATGGGGATGCACTTAGCTAAGCCTGGCTATCATGATCAATGGTCATCCATTGGGGCCTAAAGGTCTGCAAGATTCCAAGGGAGAGCCTCATCCAAGTGGTTTACAACCCCAAGTTCAGAGGGCATGGTTACTCATCATCAGCCAATCAGGAACTGGTAGGGCCGAGTAACCCACGTGGGTCTCTGATGCCCATGAAACTTTCAGCCAATGAACAACCTGAAGTTCCTCCAGGTAAAAACAGGCAACACAGAGAGCCTGAAAGGGAATTCCAGAGAAGGAGAATTCCAGGGGTGCGAGACAATTCCAGGGCAGGCCAGAGAGTAACCAAAAGATCCACCCGAGGTTAGCATCAGCAGCAAGCCTCGTGAACAGGTCGGAACTGTGGACAGCTGAATCAGTATTCAGAACTAGCGCTTCATCAGGAACGAACCGGTCTTCTTCCTGACCTGCTGGGACCCACAGTCACTATTCTCCTGTGCACAAACTTCGCTAGTTAAAGCCAACACTAACTAGCAGGTCTTCAGAGAGCATCAGCAGCGCACCGTCGCAAGCCGCACAGCACAGCCTGGCATGGAGCCAGAGAGCGCGGATTAAACAGCAACAAGCCTGCAACTGTTTCTTTGCTTGTGCCCGCAGGAGATCAGTATCCCCAGAGATTGGATGAGTTTTCAACTTCACTGCATTACTGCTCAAGAATTCAATTTTTATCCCAACCAGTTGATATCAATTTAATTCCTAAGAGTTATGTACTTGTTTGAGTATCTAAGGTAGAAGTTGTAACCAAGTTCAATTACGAAACGGTCTAAATGAATGATATACCGAACGTATGTCCTCTTGATATGTGTAACTCTTTGTAACTGAATGAATATATATCTTTTGTATTCTGATAACCCTCACGATAAGATCTGTTAGGTTTACATGCATATTCTATGTATTAATAAATGTATCCTCGTGTATTAGTACCTGTGTGTGTGCGTTGTTTGAGTTATATCGCATGGTTGGATTCTAAGGCCATTAAAAGAATCAATTTTGTGATTTCCTGCCACAATTAATAATTGTCCCAGTAAATGCCCAAACCCCTACAGAACTGGTGCCTCGTGAGAGCACACTACACCAGGTAGTCTAGGTAATCCATCATTATTTTTCGTGCAAATCTAATTGTGCCGATAGACGATCTTATGTCCATTTGCATTTGTCGGTCATAGCTGATCACCCAACAAGCGGTATGTACAGTTAGCAGTACGGAAAACAACATAAAGTAGAGAAATAGAATAACAGCAACACTGAGCCCTCAGCACCATACTGAGCACACGTCCATCTGCTCTCCAGCTTTGTTTCGTTGCAATTCAGCACAGAGCTGAAGATTATCTCTAGATAGAACCGTGTTAAATAGTCTGCAGACCAGTAGCAATTTTTAAAGTTAATTGCAATTGACCACAGGTGTTTTTCTATAGCTGTCAGGTGCAGTTCATTTACATGAAGGAAATCTCTTACCGAGTAAGATTACAGTGCATTAAGTAGTAGAGGATACTTACTGAGTAACCTGATGCGTTTAAAAGCAGCACAACTGGGCAGGAGTCAAACTTGCAACCTTCTGGTTTGTAGTCAGATGTGTTATCCATTGTACCACTGGCGTGATGCTGTTGAACTGTAACACAGTGAGCTTAGTGCTGCTACTAGCAATGCGTTACCCTGGTCCATTATTTTCCAAAAGTGAGAAACACTTGTTTTCTAAGTTTTGTCTGTTTTAAAACATCATCTCTCAAACCAAGAGTTTATCCTTTGCCCTGCAAGTCCGATTCATTTGGATTTCAAAGAAAAAAAATGTTTTCTTCCAAAACATCATAAAATCGTCACTTCATCCAGACTCTACCTCTCTCTTGAAGTGGTACAGCAGACCTTTCCAGGTGAGCAGATCACAGAGTCCGAAATGAGCTTCCTCCATCAAGCAAAGTACCTGAACTTGACTCTGTCATCATAAAAGCACCCCTGTAATAAAGCAATTAAATCCGAAATCAAGAGGGGAATTACCTACTGAAGTTCAAGAAGTCATCAATTTTAACCTAGCAAACACATTAAAGGCTGCATCTATACAAGTACGATTCTAGAAATGCTCACCAGATTATGTTTTAAGAAGGAGCTGCGGCTCAGGTTCCACCGAGATATAAACTCAGATGGCTGGATTCAGAATGCAGACTGATGGCATATAGATCCCTCGGTGATCTTCTGCATGTTCAAACCACCAGCATGTGACGACTCTGTGTCACCGAGCCCGACTCATGGTAAAGTGAAAAAAAAATGCCCTCAACATTGCTGACATTTTTTTGCCAGCTGGGAATATTTCTTCAGCATTGATAAGCAAGGTTTGTATTTCATCTTTCGCAAGTTTTATCAATTTCAAGAAAAACAAGTTGTTCAAGAAAGGAAATTAATATATGCATTCAACTACAGTGGTGTGAAAAAGTGTTTGCCCCCTTCCTGATTTCTTATTTTTTTGCATGTTTGTCACACTGAAATGTTTCAGATCATCAAACAAATTGAAATATTAGACAAAGATAACACAAGTAAACACAAAATGCAGTTTTTAAATGAAGGTTTTTATTATTAAGAGAAAAAAAAAAATCCAAACCTACATGGCCCTGTGTGAAAAAGTGATTGCCCCCTAAACCTAATAACTGGTTGGGCCACCCTTAGCAGCAACAACAGCAATCAAGCATTTGCGATAACTGGCAATGAGTCTTTTACAGCGCTGTGGAGGAATTTTGGCCCACTCATCTTTGCAGAACTGTTGTAATTCAGCCACATTGGAGGGTTTTCGAGCCTTAACCGCTTTTTAAGGTCATGCCACAACATCTCAATTGGATTCAGGTCAGGACTTTGACTAGGCCACTCCAAAGTCTTCATTTTGTTTTTCTTAAGCCATTAAGAGGTGGACTTGCTGGTGTGTTTTGGATCATTGTCCTGCTGCAGAACCCAAGTGCGCTTCAGCTTGAGGTCACGAACAGATTGCCGGACATTCTCCTTCAGGATTTTTTGGTAGACAGCAGAATTCATGGTTCCATTTACCACAGCAAGTCTTCCAGGTCCTGAAGCAGCAAAACAGCCCCAGACCATCACACTACCACCACCATATTTTACTGTTGGTATGATGTTCCTTTTCTGAAATGCTGTGTTACTTTTACACCAGATGTAATGGGACACACACCTTCCAAAAAGTTCAACTTTTGTCTCGTCAGTCCACAGAGTATTTTCCCAAAAGTCTTGGGGATCATCAAGATGTTTTCTGGCTAAACTGAGACGAGCCTTTTTTGTTCTTTTTGCTCAGCAGTGGTTTTTGTCTTGGAACTCTGCCATGCAGGCCATTTTTGCCCAGTCTCTTTCTTATGGTGAAGTCATGAACACTGACCTTAACTGAGGCAAGTGAAGCCTGCAGTTCTTTGGATGTTGTTGTGGGGCTTTTTCTGACCTCTTGGATGAGTCGTCGCTGTGCTCTTGGGGTAATTTTGGTCGGCCGGCCACTCCTGGGAAGGTTCACCACTGTTCCATGTTTTCGCCATTTGTGGATAATGGCTCTCACTGTGGTTCGCTGGAGTACCAAAGCTTTATAAATGGCTTTATAACCTTTTCCAGACTGATAAATCTCAATTACTCTGTTTCTCATTTGTTCCTGAATTTCTTTGGATCGCAGCATGATGTCTAGCTTTTGAGGATCTTTAGGTCTACTTCACTTTGTCAGACAGGTCCTATTTAAGTGATTTCTTCATTGAGAACAAGTGTGGCAGTAATCAGGCCTGGGTGTGGCTAGAGAAATTGAACTCAGCTTTCCAAAGATGTGATAAACCACAGTTGATTTATGTTTTAACAGGGGGGGCAATCACTTTTTCACACAGGGCCATGTAGGTTTGGATTTTTTTTTTCCCTTAATAATAAAAACCTTCATTTAAAAACTGCATTTTGTGTTTACTTGTGTTATCTTTGTCTAATATTTCAATTTGTTTGATGATCTGAAACATTTCAGTGTGACAAACATGCAAAAAAATAAGAAATCAGGAAGGGGGCAAACACTTTTTCACACCACTGTATATCAAGCCGTAGGTGGTTGTCCATAATGATCAATTCTATACAACAAGACAGGAAGAAATGCATTGCTGGAAATTGGACCCATAATCTCCTGTTTATTAGACAGGTGCTTTAACCAAGTAAGCCACAGCACCAACAGAGCACTCCACTTTTACAGCCACTTGGACTTATCGTTCTGAGACATCTGCATTCAGTGTGTGCTGAGCGTGCTCGCTGAGTAAGTTGCCACCTTTACATGCAATTGCAGCAACGGCACCAAGAGAAAGGATGAGAAATGGCTTTTATCTGGAACTTTTCATGTCCAAGGAGCTCAATGTGTTTTCCATATACAGCAGGGTGTCCTTTACACTGGCCACTGAAGCACAGCGTAGGCTTGGTGGTTTGACATCTCCCAAGGAAAATTTTGAAATCGCATGCGGAACAGGAAAATTCCCCTCGATGATCTGCTTATCTGTTGTGTTCTTCATGCATGGGTTCAAATCCCATACTTGTCAATCTCAACATCTGACACATGTGCCATTTCTAAGTTGAGCTTGTGTTCTTTTGTTCTTTTGCTCTGGTACAGCAAAAGAGCAATAATATTTCTAGCGGTGGCTGAACATGGTATAGTAGGCTAACATCAGTATCAAGCAGTGACAGTATCAGTATCAGATGAGGCTGCAGTACTTTGGTTTAGGAGCAGCAATATCTTTCTTGTGGAAAGAGGTATGACTGCAGTAATACAGCTCTTTGGAGCGAAAAAGTATCAACTATGGACATAAAGTCAACAGTTACGTTTAGAAGCTAAAGACATAGGCGCCAATGCTCCAGGTAAAACTGGAGCTCACAATCTCTGCATGACTCCATTGTGCACTGCTGTATACATACCACACACTAACTGACTGTGCTATTGGAGCTGCACAACCTGCTCTCCTCACACAGACTGGCACTGCACAAACACAGGGTGAAATGTACCCTTGCTGAAGAACCACACCCTGAGAGAGGAAACACCTCAGAAAATGGAGGTGCAGTCCGAAATGGAAATCTAATGGGTAAATTGATTCTTAGATGTAACTGCTGTGCTGCGTGCAGGTTGTCAGAAGACAGTTTGTTAAGACAGGACATAACTCTCTAAATTACCAAATTAGCCAAGTGCAATTGCTAAACTTTGCAGAATATGTATTGGCGCTTCTTCTTTCGTTTCTATGTTGTAATCTTTCTTGTCCTAAGGAAAGGGGAAGTATTAGAAAAGGGACTAAGTGCTGTATTTTTCCACTGCATCCAACATCTTTATAAAAAGCCTGTACTGTCTGTAGCAAGTGGAGTCTCTGATGCACTCTGCAGAGTGACAGCAGGGCTCCCAATATTGCAATATTGAAATAAAGACCTTACTCAGGTGAGAACTCTCTCTTGTGGCTTCCTTGATAGGTATATTTCCATGACAATTTGGCGACGAGGATGGGATCACAAACCTGAGTGTGGACGGCTGCTGAAACTCCATCCGGACCCGGACAATTTTAGTAAATTGGACAAACCTCATGGAATAAACTGCTTATCTTTTCCAGAGCGTCAGGATAATTCACGGCCGCCTGACGTCAGTAAGTGATCCTTTTAAAGAACCTTTTGTTTTAGACTGTAGAAGTAATCTTACTATAAGCCTGGGGCTTCAGTAAGCAGGTCTGGGACCTGGTGAGTCTGGGACTCAAGTAAAAAGAAGGTTGACAATATTTCCTGTGGTTTTGTTGCAGAGAAATAGGAGGCCGGTGAGGGTGTTCTCACACGGGTTTGATGAGTCTGGGACTCATATAAAGAACTTATATTAACACAGACATGTGGTTAGTGCTATGTGGGGTAGTTAATGTGGTAAAGTTCTAAGTAAGGCACCGATCGGTAAAATGGGGAATGAAAATTCAAAGATGAAAACGGGACCAAGTGGTCCAGCAAAATACATGTATGATAAGTTTGGAGAAATGGGAATAAAGTAAGTTAGGTTTTCCAGAAAAAGGTAGTTTTAGTACCAGACAGATACAACAACTAGAAGAACAGTTAAAAGAAAAGGAGAAAAAGGGAAATAAGAAAGTCGACTGGAAGTGTTTTGAGCCGTGGAAAACTGAGGCGCAAGTTAGAGAAAGATGAAGTAAACTGGGCAATAGTGGGAAGCAAACTGAAACACCCATGAACATAGTGGGAAGAGAATATGGATTAATATACTGTCAACCTTTTACTGATAATATGTCAGGGTGGACAAGTGAACGATGGCCCCGTGACGGTAGTTTTCAGCCATGGGCCATACGATTAATACACGAAATGACAGATTTGCCTAACCCAGGGGGAGATCCTTTGTGGGATTATGAGTATATGTGTAAATGTGTAAGTGTGTGGGATGAATGTGCTAAAAGGTATGAGCCACGATGGGGTAAGAAACCTGAACAGATGATGTTGAGCACTACTAAAGTGTACCCCGAATTGGATTGTTTTGCAGTAGCTACTGCTCCTGTAATTGACCCTCCGTCACCTCCACCATATGGGGGAGATAGGCGACCGACCTCGCCATATAATAGAATACGGAAAGGGGGACAGGGTGACCCTAGAGGGGCGCTCTCGCCATCCCGCACCAGAAGAGGGGTGCGGTATGATGGGGGTCCCTCCACCAACCCTTCCGCTGTTCTGCATCCCCTGTCCAGGGATGGGGAGGAGGTGGTGCCCCATATGCCAATGATTGAATGTCCTAATCCCCGCACTGGTGAGGATGAAGAACCTACTGTCCTCGTTTTCCGCCCATGGAAATTAACTGAGTTGGCGGCAGTTTTTGGGGAGCTGCCAAACCCCAAAACCAATGGGCGCAAGTACACGACAGCCCTGAGACGGCTGGTAGCGCAGTGCAGACCCACGAGCGGAGAGCTAGAGACTATTTTTCAAAAGACTTTGAAGCTTGATTACGGCGACATAAGGGGAGACGGTCAAAATGAGTTTAGCCCTGACCACCCATACAGCAGCATGCTGGCAGTGACTATCAGACCCAGCTTAATGCCATATGTCGCAGAATAGAGAAAAAATACCCGGGGAAAGTGGATTGGGTGGTGCTGAGGTAAATTAAGCAGAAACCCGGAGAAACCTGCAATTACTTTTTGGAGAGACTGACTCCTCTCTTCAGTAATCTTAGTGGCCTGCCTGAATCCCCAGCAGGAGGGGAAGGGTCAGTTTATGAAACCCAACTCACTTAACTTTTTGTAGAGGGACTGCTTTCAGAAATAGGCGGCATGGTAAAAACTACCTGTATCGGCTGGGACACCACCTGATTAGCAGAAGTATGTCGCCATGCTTATCATGCTGAATGACAGCTCACAGACAAAAGGGAGCGGAAAGCCCGAAAGGACAGTCATCAGCTTTACCAACTGCAAATGGCTCAGCTGCAGTTTTACCAGGGTAACCACAGTAGAGGCCGAGGGCAAGGGCAGCGCGGCCGTGGAGGATGGAGAGGAAGAGGCAGAGGCCCGAGAGGGGACTCCCAGGCTTGCTTCAAGTGTGGACGGAAGGGACACTGGGCTCGTGACTGCCCTGAACAAAACACAGCAGAAGGCAGAGACGACGGTGACAACTGGGATCCACCACCACCCCCTCCAGCCGAGGTAACCATGAGCTCACCCTGGCAAAGGGAGCAATGGGACTGACTTTCATCGCAAGCTGAGGTAGGGATACCGGAGCCACACACTCGTTACTCAGGGATAATATCCATAGGTTCAACCCTACCTCAAAGTCCATTTTAACAGTAGGAGTAACGGGACATCCGACAAAATCTTATTTTTCTGCACCCCTCACAGTAGAATGCCAACAGCATGGGTTTGGGCCGGGTAATCACTCGTTCCTTCTTTCTAAAGGGTGCCCTGTTAATTTGTGTGGCAGAGATTTACTCTGCAAAATGGGCCTCACCATCGTCTGTTCAGAACAGGGGCTTGAGCTAATCTGCAATGAAGACTGCTTGCCACGCACCATGTTAGTACAACACTCATCCATGATCCCTGACTGCTATTACAGTTGGGACTTAGTGCAGGATGAGGAACAAACACCACAACTCCTTTTACAGGAGGTTAAAAGACTGTGGCCAGGCCATGGTGATTTTCAGGATGGGAGTAATTTACATTGTACTGCAGAGGTTAGTTTTGGAGGTCCAGCTGAGGAATTTGAGACGGCGTGGTTCGGTGATGGACAGTGTAGTGACCCTAACCCTAACCCTAACCCCTAACTGGCAATGGGTATTTAATTTCGGCAGACTTTGCAGCACTAGCTATAACCTTAACAGAAAAGCAGAAAACACTTTATCGAGCGGGAATGCACCCTCATGTTTCCCTTGCTAAAGCATCAGGTTTTCTCTGGCAGGACGTGGGTGTCTTTGTCCGGCGGTGTGTTGAAAGCTGCTCGTGGTCAGCTCCGGATTCAAAGGGAGTTAGATACAATGCCACACTCCAGGCTAGTTGGTACCCATGCTCAGTGATCCTTCAAACCTGGAGGACCATGCACCTTACAGCTCCAGATGACCAAATGGGTGCATTATTTGTGTCTACCCCTGTTGATACTTCCCATCCTGCCCTAGAGGGGGTGCCTAGTTCCCTCTGGGCAGCCCACAAATATGATGTGGGACTAATGAAAGGCGCTTCCCCGCTCGAAGTGAAACCCAAGTCCACCTATAGGCCGAATAAGCCCCAGTATCCGCTCAGGCCAGATGCTGAAGTTGGGCTCCAACCCGTGGTTAACCAGTTGGTCACTGCAGGAATCTTGATTCCCTGCCCAACATCTCCCTGTAACACCCCACTGTTCCCCATTAAAAAAGCTGATGGGGAATCCTGGCGCCCGGTCCAAGACCTAAGAGCAGTAAATGCAGCTATATATGCTCGAGCTCCTGTAGTTCCAAATCCAACCACCATTTTGTCATCTATCCCCGGGGACTCAAAAGTTTTTTCTGTAATAGATTTGGCAAATGCATTCTTTAGTATCCCAGTATCCCAGAGTCTCAGTTTTGGTTTGCTTTCACATTTCAAGGGAAAAAGTATACTTGGACTTGTATGCCTCAGGGGTATACCGAGGCTCCTACTATCTTTTCCTCTGCATTGCAGGACTGTCTCTCAGGGTTTGGTTTTAAAAACGGTAGTACATTAGTGCAGTATGTTGACGATTTGTTGGTTTGCTCTCCAACCGAAAGCGCTTGCATTCAGGATACTAAAGATCTTCTAAATTATCTTGGCAGAACTGGAAATAAGGTTTCGCTATCAAAGCTGCAGCTTGTAAAAAAGAACGTATGTTATCTGGGTCATGACATCTCTGCAAATTCACGCTCAATTGGCACGGAGCGAATAACTGCTATCCAAAAAATTCCAAAACCCCGCACCAAGAAGGAAATTATGTCCTTCTTAGACTGCACAGGTTACTGTAGGGCGTGGATACCAGGGTATGCAAAAATTGCACAGCCATTGTCTGACATGGCACACGCCTCAGGCTGGAATATGACCGACAGACTGACTTGGACTGAAGAAGGGGAAAACGCTTTTGTTGAACTCAAGACTGCTCTTATGTCTGCCCCTGCGTTGGGCATTCCTGACATGACTAAGGGGTTCACTTTATGTGTTGACGAGAAGTCTGGTTTCTACAGTGCTGTCCTTTTACAAGAACACTGAGACCGTCTTAAACCAGTTGCTTATTATTCTCAGCGACTTACCTCTGTAGCCAGAGGCCTTCCAGCCTGCCTACGTGCTGTAGTGGCAGCAGCTGCAGCCGTCATGGCTTCTGTCTCCCTGGTTTGTTATCGTCCTCTTAAACTCTTAGTTCCACATGCTGTGGCCTCTATCCTCCTTCAAAGTAAAACGTCACATTTTTCTTCTGCATCTACTCTTCACTACCATCATGTCCTTTTATCTTTGCCGCATGTTACTGTTGAGCGATGCACAGTGTTAAACCCTGCAACCTTGCTACCTACTCAGGACAAGGAGGAGCCACATAATTGCCTGGCGGCCATCACCTCTCAGGTAACCCCCAGGCAAGATCTCTTTTTTTCTCCCATCCCTAACTCTGAGTTGCTCTTCTAAGTTGATGGGTCAGCTCACAAAGACCCGACCACCGGATTGAGTCATGTGGGGAATGCAGTGGTTTCTGACCACTCCACTGTTGAGGCCGCTCGCCTCCCTTCGCATTTATCTGCCCAGACAGCCGAACTTTTTGCTTTATCAAGGGCTTGCGTCCTGGCAACCCGAAAATCAGTTACTATTTACACTGATAGTAGATACGCTTTTGGGGTTGTGCATGACTTCAGTACTCTCTGGAAAAACAGGAGGTTTCTCACATCACAAGGCACGTCGATCCAACACTCCCTCTTGGTAAGCAACTTGCTTGAGGCTATTTTGTTGCCCAGCTCCGTTGCTGTGTGCAAGTGCGCAGCACACACCCGTTCGCCTGATGAGGTCTCAAGAGGCAACTCCAGGGCCGATGTTGCAGCAAAGGCAGCTGCGGCATCCCTTTCTTCCTCTGCACTTTTACTTCCCCTTCTCAGCTCAGAGTCCGAAATGGCCTCACTAGCTAACGTGCAGGCCCTGGCCACTCCGGCTGAAAAGGCAATCTGGAGAAGGTCTGGCTTGTTTTCTAATGGGGTCTGGCTAGGCCCGACGGGGAAACCAAGTCTTCCCCGACATTTTTTCCCCTACATTGCTAAAATGACACATGGATGAGACCATGTGTCAAAAGAAGGGATGGTAAGTATGGTGAGTATGCAATGGGACACGAGGGGATTCACAAATTTTGCAGAGAAATTTTGTAATAAATGTCTCATTTGTGCACAAAACAATGTAGGGCAAGGCACTAAAACTCAGGCCTCAGCGCCCCCCATCCCAGATGATCCGTTTGATCACATTATGATGGATTTTATTGAACTAACACCATGTAAGGGATACAAGTACTGCCTGGTGATTGTAGACATGTTTTCTAGATGGGTAGAAGTTTTTCCCTGTAAGCATTTTGATGCCAAAAGTGTGGCTAAGCATCTACTCCAGGATGTCATTCCCTGATGGGGAATCCCAGGGAAACTTAGTTCAGATAACGGTACCCACTTTGTGAACAGTGTCATTACCTTTCTGGCAGATCGCCTGGGCATTAATTTAAAACAATTGTTCGTACCACCCTCAAAGTGGTGGTGCAGTGGAACGAGTAAATGGGACCATAAAAAATAAACTGACCAAAATGATGGCTGAAACAGGAATAAATTGGATGACCTGCCTACCATTGGTGCTGATGTATTTAAGGGCTAGGCCACATTCCACCACGGGGCTCTCGCCACACAAGGTTCTTACTGGACGCCACATGAGAATAGGGCTCCCAGTAATGAAGGGGGAGGCCACAGACCTCACCCAGTTAGATGAGTGTTTGGTAGCATATTGCCGGAAAATGTCTAAACTTGTTAGTGATATTCATAAACAGGTTAAAGCTGCGCTGCCTGCACCAGGCCAGGACCTCTGCCACACACTCCATCCAGGAGACTGGATTCTGGTGAAAGACTTCAGGAGGAAGAAGTGGTGTTCACCCAGGGGGAGGGGACCTTACCAGGTGTTGCTGACCACTGCCACCGCTGTGAAGGTCGTGGAGAGGGTGCCCTGGATTCACGCATCCCACTGTAAAAAGGTCACGAGCGAACTGAGCGAAACACTGAAGTGATGTCTCCACTAGAATGGATGGGGATTTCCTGCTTGGGACTGCTGTGCACAGCCTTCTTCATTTTTATGTGGAAGCCTGTCACCACTCCGAATGAAGAAGAATCTAAACGCGAAGTCTCTTCGTGTAAAGACTGGCTGAATAAGGCTGATAATGAGGGGGATATTAATAATTTGTGGTATAAATCTGTGAATCATACTGCTAAATCACAGAAATTGAATGTATCTTGTTACGTATGCACTATAATGCCTCCTTCTACAGCCTCACCCATGCGACTTTTTCCCCAACCGGTTAGTAGTCCTATCTCTGAATGTATAAGTTTAGTGGCAGGATTTCCAAAGCCAAACCCAAAATATTTTCCCACCTTCACCATAATGTCTTTAAATTACTCCAAGGGTGTCCAAATTCCGATGACCCGACTGATATGAATAGGAATACTACAGTAGCATTAAGCTTTGTTTCACCCTCCGATCCAGGAGGACTTTCTTCTATTCGCTTCAATGTTGCCAGTAAAAGATCAGAATGCCCTCCTTTGTGGGATTACCTAAAAAATCATATTACCTGGACTAATTCTCCTGTTAAAATAGTAGTCTACCTGCCCTCGATGGTTTATCACTCTTATTGCTATGAAAATAATGGCCATGGCCTCTCATTAGGAAGAACAGGAGGCTGTAACACTACGGTTACGAGCCATACTTTATCCAACAGAACTATGGTTTTAAAGGATTGGTATTGGCAATGTGGTGCGAAAATTTATGATAGCCTTCCTCCCCAGTGGAGAGGAGTGTGTGCCCTAGTCACTTTACACCACTCCATTCTTGTGGTCCCAGTGAACTCTCATTTGATAAATTCAGTCAAGCCCCTTCAGAGGAAGCTAAGGGTCAAATGCGCTCTCAGTTGGGCTGACAGATATGGCCCGGATATGTCTAATATACCAAATAACTATAGACTATTTACTGCAGCTGAAATGATTTATTCCTCAGGACTGAGTATTCAGGCTATAGCTAATGCCCGGTGGTTACAAATTACTCGCTATGAAATGTACTCCTTTATTAATATCACGCTAGAAGGCTTAGACGCTATCAAACAAGAATTAAGGGGAGTCCGATTAATGACACTTCAGAACAGGTTCGTGCTAGACCTCCAAAATGCAGTCTCTGGAGGAGTCTGTGCTTTAATAGGAGACTCCTGTTGTACATATATTCCAGCTAATGACGATGATCACGGGAATCTTACACTCGCTATTCATCATTTGAAGCAACTAAAAGACAGGGTGAATAAAGAAAGAGGCATTAAAGATACACCCGCTTCCTTCTCCTGGTTAGAATCACTGTTTGGGCCATGGGGAATGTTTTTCTTTAAGTTACTAACACCGGTTATACTTGTCTTTCTCTTATTATGTTGCTGTATGACACGTATTATTCCAACGCTTCGCAATATGGTAATGAATATGTTTACGCATCAGTATATTTTGTTAAGAACACAAGAATCCGAAGCATGGGAACCTCCTGGGAATCCATATGAAGGATCTAGCTTTTAAACATTTTAAGAAAAAAAAGGAGGGAATTGAAATGGAAATCTAATGGGTAAATTGATTCTTAAAATGTTAAAGAACTTTAGAAAAATATATGACAATGATGTAACTGCTGTGCTGCGTGCAGGTTGTCAGAAGACAGTTTGTCAAGACAGGACATAACTCTCTAAATTACCAAATTAGCCAAGTGCAATTGCTAAACTTTGCAGAATATGTATTGGCGCTTCTTCTTTCGTTTCTATGTTGTAATCTTTCTTGTCCTAAGGAAAGGGGAAGTATTAGAAAAGGGACTAAGTGCTGTATTTTTCCACTGCATCCAACATCTTTATAAAAAACCTGTACTGCCACTGTACTGCAAGTGGAGTCTCTGATGCACTCTGCAGAGTGACAGCAGGGCTCCAAATATTGCAATATTGAAATAAAGTTCCAGATTTCACCTGACCAGGGTGGCCAAGAATGTGGCGCTGGGCGCCATGTGGCCTGAAGGATTTTGTGCGTAATGTAGCTCGGTTATTTGATGTTGGTCGGTCGCCATACGTTTCAGGTGGAGGTGATGTGGTGCCCTTGCCTGGCGTTGTGGTCGAAGAGAGTCCAACCCCTTCGCGGCAAGGGGAAAGTTAGGAATAGCATGTCGAACTTGATTTCAATGAACAGGAATACGTCATTACTACAATACTACTCAGATGTATGTCTGAGAAAAGCTGTATGTTGAATTTCTTCAATATCTCAGTTGGTAGATTGGAGGATTGTGGTGGGAATCCTTAGGTCACTGGTTCGAATCCGGCTCGAAGGAAGGCACAATTTGTGTCCTTCAATCAAAATGTAAAAATAGCAAATTGCATTCACTTAGATGTTGATCGAAAGCTCAATGAACGATGAAGCAGAGACTCCTGTTCTGAATTCTCCACTCCTTGGAGTGTCCTGTTTTCACCAAGATCAAACTAAATCAGTACGAGGGATTCTAACATATTCTAATGATTCAAAGACTTTGTAACTGCGTATTTATAACATATTCATGCCTGTGCTCTAAAAGAAGAAATATAACAAATATAACCTCTGTGGTGTCACTGGTAAAAACATCAACACTTTTGGTTGAAGATCCAGGTTTGCTTCTGGTTTTTCATGGCATCATCGCTTCAGCATCTCCAGTGTGTTTCTTTGAAAGATACTGTTTTTTCCAACTTCATTACCTACAGCTTTCTTTGAGCAAAGGTAGGTCGTTATAGAAAGAAAAGTTTTAATAAAATGTTATTTTTAAGGACTTTCTGAATTGAGTTTAATAAGTGTCAGTATGTTGTATTACTGTTATTTAGTATCAAATATTTATTTTTTATTATTAGGATTTGTGTACAGAAGGATGCGATGAAAAGAAAAACGTTCAGTTCCATACTGTTGGGTATAATACTCTTCCGTGTCAGAACACTATCGGAGTCTCTGCCCGCCCCATTAAGCTGAACTGACCCCTGAAACCTCACCCTATCACCTTTTGCCTTTCTTTTCCTTTTCACATCCCATGTAAGAATGTCACAGTAAGGTGAACCCTTTGGGTGAGGAATGTTCCTGCCTCGTGTACGACTACGCCACCTAGCAATACAAACGGGGTGCTAGGACCCCTCTACATAGCCACAGGTTCTGTTTATCTCCCAGAATCACCAATGCACACACAGACCAGCAACAAGCATTCATATTGCATAAGTGCCCTTTTATTTTCCAACTACATTCACATTCACTATCACCCAAAGATGCAACAAAAACAGCATTTCCAGCAAGAAAAAGGCCCTTCCTGGGGTCATCCAGGTCATCCAGAGAAATACACAATAGAAATCCTCTATTCCCCTCAGTTTGAATCGGCTAGCTGGGTCGGTTTCTTTGTTCCTTGTCTTCAGGTGTTAAAAGTCTCTGTACAGTACCTCTGTTCCAATGCCAATATCTACCGTGGTCGTCAGTAACTGAACCAATAGTTCCTTGCCTCCAGGTATTTGAAGTCTCTGCACAGTACCTCTGTAGTCTCGCGCTCTGCAGCTTCCCTTGTGCTGCCTGTGTCATCTCCAGGTTCCCTAAGGAATCGGTAGCCCCCTCTGTTCTGTCTCAGGTGTTTTTATCCCACTCCTTAGCCAATCCCTTTCAGAGGGTTTTCCACTGTCCCTGTTAGAATCGGGTTTGCCCAGTATTATTCCAGGAGGAAGCTTGTGTTGTTTGAGGGGTGTGGGAGTGCCAAGCTAGGTGTTGTGGGACCTTATCACTTCATTGTTCACTCTCTGGCTCTCCCTCTTCCTTCCTTGGTCTGGCTAAAACTGGCTCAGTGACTCCTCACACCTCCAAGTATCGATACCTAATTGCTTCCTGAACGACTTGGGTGTGACTGTTGTTACTGACTGTTCCAAGCTAATAATTCATTGGGACAACTGCAGTCGCCACCTGGCAACATTGACACCATCCTGGAAATCAACATAACCTAATCAATCCCAGCCTGCTACTGCCTCAGTGGCCCACATCCTGCGACAAGAACAATTCTAGTAGTTGGACATATGGCGGTATTGCAATTAATGCACAAAGTATATTATCAGTAGAAATGTAGAAATTTGATGTTGAACTACACTGCATCAGGCTGTATGTGTGAGAAAAGCTGTACCTTCCGCCCTTCGACTGGAGATTGTTATGATCGATATTGAACTATCTAAGAAAACCAAGCATAATCAGACACACAGGCAGATTTTCAAAAAGCATTTAGGAGTTGACAGGGTCAACTGTATCAGTGGTACAGCCCAGGCGTATTTAGACAACATGTCTATATATGTTAACATGTAACAGAAACCGTCGTTGAACTCTCTGTACACGCTTACGTCCACCAAGTCAGTCTGCAACTGCCAGTCCATATCAGGCACCAGCGTCCTGTTTCTATGAGCAAGCTAATCGTACAGCCATTCTAACACATGTCCGCGGCTTGTGCTCACACCCCGGGAACTTGCAGCCCTCACCAGACTCCCCACACTGCCGTAACTCTCCGATTCCTTAGGGGTATAATATAGCGCACTCAAACCCACTGCAGTCATGATCGCCAATTGATGCCAATACGCACTTTTATACATATATTTATAAAAGAGTTTGACGAAAGCTGTTGCTTCCCACTACTATCATTTTACATGGCCATAACTTTATTGAACAAATGGTTTAAATGATCAAGGTCATTGATGGAAAAAGTATGTGAACCCTTATATTTAGGAGCTAGTGGAACCTCCTTTATTGGCAATAACGTCAACCAAATGCTTTCTGGAGCCTTTTTTTGTCAAAAATGACAAAATATAAAACCCATTCAATGATACAGAAATGTTATAACAGTCTTAAGAAAATACATCCATCCTCAAATTCAACACAATAAACAGAAAACCACAAAACAATATTAAACATTTGTACTACAACTTCTTCTTCCTCATTCAGAATACTTCACTAATTCTTTCCCACTCTATTCACTATTGTCCATGCATACAGCCCTTGCTTTCAGAGCAATATCTGAATCAAAGTCCAAAGCGGTAAGAAAGCTGAATTACGCAAAACTCATAAGGCACTGGGCATCACTGTAAGCCATCATGTTCTACTTGCATGGTCCTACTAGAAGAATATCACCTGTTAGTCTTTGTTGCGTGTAAGAAAACCGGTTCAGGGACGCCAAATATGTAACGTTTCATAGCCGTTCAGGGACGCCAAATATGTAATCATAGCCGGCCAAAATGTAAATGTAGTGGCTCTCTGAAGGCACCAGTTCTGTAGGGTTTGGGCATTTACTGAGACAATTATTAATTGTAGCAGTAAATCACAAAGTTGATTCTTTTGATGGCTTTAGAATCCAACCATGCGACATAACTCAAACAACGCACACACACAGGTACTAATACACGAGGATACATTTATTAATACATAAAATATGCATATAAACCTAACAGATCTTATCGAGAGGGTTATCAGAATACAAAAGGTATAGATTCAATCAGTTACGAAGTGTTACACATATCAAGAGGACATACGTTCAGTATATCATTCATTAAGACCGTTTCGTACATGAACTTGGTTATAACTTCTACATTAGATACTCAAAACAAGTACATAACTCTTAGGAATTAAATTGATATCAACTGGTTGGGATAACAATTGAATTCTCGAGCTGTAATGCAGTGAAGTTGAATACTCATCCAATTTCTGGGGATTCATATCTCCTGCAGGCACAAAGAATCAGCTGCAGGCTTGTTGCTGTCCAATCCGCGCTCTCTGGCTCCGTGCCAGGCTGTGCTGTGCGGCTTGCGACGGTGCGCTGCTGATGTTCACTGACCGGCTAGTTAGTGTTGGCTTTAACTAGCAAAGTTTGTGCACAGGAGAAAAGATGACTGTGAGTCCCAGCAAGTCAGGAAGAGGACCGGTTCGTTCCTGATGAAGAGCTAGTTCTGAATAGTGATTCAGCTGTCCACAGTTCTGACCTGTTCACGAGGCCTGCTGCTGGTTACTCTCTGGCAACCTCCACTCTAGACTCTTAGAACAAAGGAAAGTTCTGGCACTCGGACACACTGGCCGTTCCGTGGTTGTCCGGGCTGAGTCTCAGGATGGACAGGAGGCGCGCTGCGAGAATGTCCTGCCCTTGGGAGCCTTCTGCTCCTGGGCTGTCCTGCCCTGGAATTCTCCTTTGAATTCCCTTTAGAACAGTCCACAGAATCCTCTCCAGAATCTTACTGAAACTTATTGAATCTCCCGAATCTTGTTGAATCTCTCAGGCTCTCTGTGTTGCCTGTTTTTACCTGGAGGAACTTCAGCTCGCTGATTGGCTGAAAGTTCCATGGGCATCAGAGTCCCACGTGGGTTACTCGGCCCTACCAGTCCCTGATTGGTTGATCAAGGTGAGATATGAGTCACTTACTCCTGACACTTAGTAATGCAGTCCAGATGTCCAACTGGCCCTCCCTAGACAGATAGGCGCCAATGGATGACCATTGATCATGATAGCCAGGCTTAGCTAAGTGCATCCCCCTTTGGGAGCTGTCCTGAGAAACCTTAAATCACCCTGCACTAATGGTCTCTCTGTGGCTGCACCACAGAGATGAACAGAGAAATGGGGCCTCATTTGGGAAGCTCAGAAACACTTAATTCTGCCTTATTATTAAGCCTCGCCGCTACATGCGCATCAAGCAAAGTACCTGAACTTGACTCTGGAATGGTAAAACTGTACAATAAATGGATGAAAGCGGAAATCATGAGCAGAATTTCACACTTAAGTTGAAAAATTAATCGATTTTAAGAAGAAGAGACAGGTATGTTTTGTGACTCACAATGATCCTCTTCTCGATCCAAAAAAGATTCATATTATGGTGCCCTCGCCTGGCGGTGGAAGGGAAGGCCTGCCAGACTGCTGGATGTCCCCAGTGACCAGCACTACAGCTACTTGGCGTTGGCATCGGCCCTCCTGACGTGTTTCGGCAGAGGAGAGGAGGTGTACAGATTGCTGCGGACAAAGCTGGCCCAACAACTGCACCTATCGGGAAAGCCCCTGGTGCCGGTTGCTGCAGACCTGGCCTACTTAACCGCCAGGTTACCCAAACCCTCTCAGAAGTGGCTCACCAGGAGATAGCACTCCAGGTGTTCCTCCGGGCCTTGGCGCTGACAGAGTTGTAGCACCATGTGATGCTGGTTGCGCTGGTCTCCTTGGAGCAGGGTTTTGTGCTGGATGAGCAAGCCGATGCTGTGTTTGAGAAGGGCGCTCCTTGCCGGGCAGTGGAGGCCACATCAGAGGAATCGGGAGAGGAGGAGGAGATGACCAGTGTGGCAACACCAGCGGAGCAGCGACAGCTGGTCACCTGCTACCTTCCACCTGCTAGGGAGAACTTCACCCAGGAGTGCCAGGCACCAGAGCCCCAGGGCTGCTGGAAGCCATTGGGAAACGGGATTGGGACAACCTTAAGGGTGGCAGGCCACTCTTGAATCATGCTACCCTGCTCCGGAGAGCCCAGAGGAGTGCTACACCCCACCTGCCACAGTGGGCAGGCACTGTCAGGCCCTGGTCAACACCGGCTCGACCATCACCCTGCTCCAGACCCCCAGGATGGGTGACCACCAGCCTGCACCTGAGGACGGTGATGGGACAGTGCGCAGACTGTGCAGTTTTGGGCCACAAGGGTGAAACACCCCTTTTATCTCGCCCCAATCCGTGAGGACTACATCCTGGGGTTGGACTGGGTGCAGCAGGTGAGTGGCTGCCTAGACTTGAGCCGGCGGGAGTCGGTGGGTCAGGAGGAATGGATCCGTCTCGCAGGGGGGCGGGGTGGAGGGTGTCCGGGGCATGCAGGCTGACTGGAGCGGGAAGGGTGGGTGGCTTCCGGGCCACCCAGGCGGGCGGTTGGCAGGGTGGCTGCTGGGGGGAGCGCGGGGGCCAAGCACAGGGAGGAGACAAGGCATGCTGTAGGGGAGTTGCTGTGGCGTAGCAGTGAGGGCCTCACCCAAGACCAGCAGCGGTCTCTCCTCACCGAAAACAAAATTTTATTAGCTGCAAGGGATGAGGACTGCATCCGCACTGCTCTCGCACAGCACAAAATTGACACCGGGGATGCACGGCCTATTCGCATTCCACCCCAGCGGATGGTCCACGTTAAGCGGGAGTGATCGAGCCCTCCGTGTGCCCGTGGTCCTCTCCAGTTGTCCGGATCTGGAAGACAGACGGCTTGTGGAGGTTTTGTCTACTACAAAAAGCTGAACGAGGTAACCCGGAAGGAGTCCTATCCGCTTCTGCGGAAAGATGATGCCCTGGACTATGTTTCAGGGTCAACCTGGTTCAGCTTGCTCGACCTCTGCTGTGGCAACTGGCAGGTTCCACTCGCTCCCGAGACTAGCCCAAAGACGGCTTTCTTCATCGGCCAGGGGCTCTGGCAATTCACGGTCATGCTGTTTGGACTGTGTATTGCCCCGGCGACGTTTGAGTGGTTGATAGAGCGAGTGCTGGCATCAGTCCCCCGGAGCAAGTGTGTTGTGTATTTAAATGACCTACTCGTGCATGCCCGGGGTTTCGAGCAGGCTCTGGCGAACCTTCGATTAGTGTTGGGCTGCATTCGGCGGGCCGGGTTGAAGCTCAACCCCAGGAAATGTGAACTCGTGAGATGGGTGGTTACTTTCCTGGGGCATGTGGTCAGCCTGCAAAGGGTGGCCACAGACCCGGTGAAGGTCCCTGCGGTGCACGACTGACTGATGCCCTGCACTGTGGCAGAGCTCCGTAGGTTCCTGGGGTTGGCGTCTTACTACTGGAGGTTTGTTTGGGACTTCGCCAGCCTCACCGCTCCGCTGCACTACCTCATGGAGAAGGGGTGCCATTTCATGTGGGACGTGGAGTGTGAGGAGGCCTTCTGGGGTTTTCGGGAGGCGCTAGTGGGGGATCCTGTCCTGGCCTTCCAGGATCCGACGCTGCCCTATGTGCTCGATACTGACGCTAGTGACACGGGAGTGGGAGCAGTACTAGCACAGGAGGGTCCGGACGGGGAAAGAGTTGTCGCGTATTTTAGCCAGACACTCAGCAAGGCCATGAGAAATTATTGTGTCACTTGGAGGGAGTTGCTGGCTGTGGTCTGCGGTCTGCCATTTCAAGCCCTACCTGTTCGGGACTCATCCCTCATGTGTCCCTCACCTGCCTGCTGAATTTCAAGGAGCAAGAGGGCCAAATGGCTAGGTTGATTGAGTTTTTGCAGGAGTACGACTTCAAGGTTGTGCACCATACGGGGTCTCACCACTGAAATGCAGAGGCTCTCTTGCAGCACCCCTCCGAGGCAGCGGACTGGCGGTACTGTGCCTAGCGGGAGCAGCATAAGGAGGCCAGGCCACGTCCTTGAGCGGTGTTCGGTGTCGCGGCAGCAGGAGGAGCTCTGCTTGTGCTCCACTGGAAGGCAGTGGGGACCCAGCCCACGCAGGAGGAGCTCGCCCCTCACTCCAAGACTGTGAAGGCTCGCTGTGCTCTGTGGGAAGCCTTGGAGGTGAGGGATGGGGTGCTGTGCTGGGGGTGGCGGGTACCCTCCAGCGGTGAGGTCAGGTGTGCAGTCTGTGTGGCCCAGAAGGGCCCTCCCGAGCTCATCCGGGCGCCCCTCCATCAGCACTAGGTGGGGGCGCCCATGGAGTGAGTTGGGGTGGACACACTGGGCCCATTTCCATGCACCAAGGTGGGCAACTGCTACGTCCTGGTGACAGTGGATTATTTTACGAAGTGGCACGAGGCTTACGCCCTCCTGGATCAGAGCACGATCACTGTGGCCGAGGCCCTGTTGGATGGAATGTTCGCCAAGCTGGGGGTGTCGGAGGAGCTCCACAGTGACCAGGGGTGGAACTTCGAGTCCCAGGTGTTCACGGGGGTGTGCCAGCACCTGGGGATTAAGAAAACGAGGACCACCCCACTGCACCCCCAGAGCCACGGGTTGGTGGAGCTTTTCAATTGGATGCTCTCCACTCAACTGGCCACCTTGGTCTCGCAGCACCAGCAGGACTGAAACCGCCACTTACCCCTCGCAGTCTGGGCGTACTGGACTGCTGTGCAGGAGTCCACTGGGTGCACCCCGGCCTCACTCATACTGGGCCAGGAGCTACGTACTCCAGTGGATCTGGCATTTGATTCACCACTGGGAGGAGAGCCAGCCAGGCCAGATTACAAGTGGGACCTGCGAATACACACTTCAGCTGAACACTACATTGTCTTGTATGTGTGAGAAAATCTGCATGTTTGTTCCTTGGATAGATCAGTTGGTAGAGCAGAGGACTGTAGCGGAAAGAGGTGGGGATCTTTAGGTTTAGGTTTTTAATTTGAGGCTTTTTATATATCGTGTATGCCTCAGCTAGGAGTATATGACCACAATCTGCATAGTGTACAAAGTAAATTATTTTCACAGTATGTAATTTATTTACACATCTTTGCATACAGGGGTTTTTCTGAGGAGTTCCTGACCCACCTGCCTGAAAATAAATAGTAAAATTTTGATCGTTTGAATGCCTGTAGATTTTCTATTTTTATCTTCTTATTAAGGAAGCCAATTTCCTTGACATCCCCCCCCCCCAACTTTATATTTCCTAGTCCTTATAATACCTTACATACAACAGTCACCGTTTCCTTACTAACTGCATGCATTAAAATTGTCTGTAAGTGCACATCAGCACGTAGTAGGGGGCACGCTAAACCAGCCATTGTGTCAAAGCACTATCTATCCCAATAGAGGAAGCGCAGTGCAGAGCTAAATGCTCTTGCAGAATCCAGCAGTGATGATCAAAATGAAAGTTTTCATGAAGATGACACTAAGAATGAAGATGTGGAACAATCATCTGGTGATATGGGTGCTAGTGTCAATGATGACATTATACATCAGAGCTCAAATGTCTATGGGTACACTAAAGATGTTCTTTCTTCTGAAGAAGAAATCTTGAACAAGGAGCAGATTTTTGACTCTGATGAATCCGAGGTAACTAACCCCAGTCCTGAATCTATTGACCTTGTAGATTAGGCACAGACTGACCCAGCAGGGCCAAATCTATTTACTGAACTTGTAGCTTGGTCAGCTAAGCATGGTTGTAAAAGAGAGTGTTTCAATGATTTATTGGAGATATTGCGACATCAGGGGCACAAGCTTCCAAAGGACTCTCTTACAAACACCTAAGAAAGAGCAAGTCAGTGATAAATTTAGTGGCCAGTACATTTACTTTGGATTAAGGTTACTACAACTTTGGAACTTTGTTTTCTAAGGCTGAGCAAGTACTGCATAAAAGTGCAGTTAATACGTGAACATGTGTTTGTTACATTGAATGGTCGTGTGTAATGTGTATGTCTGATTAGTTGATTAATGAAGATCTAGTAGTAAAAATAGCGTCCATATTATTTCCAGATAAACCAACTTTGGAGAGTACCGAAGAGTGCCAGAGAGTGTGAAATTATTGATTATTGATTTTTTAATTTCATTTTTACATGAAATTTTTACTTTGATCAAGTACACAAAATATCTATCCACAAAATATAATTTATAGATACTTATGTACTAACCCCTGAATTTGCAAGGTGTAAAACTGCAAAATTGTCTTTTAAAATATGACTACAGTCCTACATTTGATCCTAAACATCTGAGTAAATAAACGTTGAGTGGGAACTCACTTGAAAAATATTTAAGCTCAGTGATAATTTGGTTTTCAGACTGATTTTCATGACAAATGAACTGATGATAGAATTCAAGAAAAGAGGGGCCTGGGAGACACAAATCTTTGTATAGTAATTAAAGGTACTCTTATTCTATATTGTACTTTCAAACTTTAGGTACTGTTTAATTAGGACAGACTTCATTACTCAATTACTATAATGCAAGTCAAATTTTATACATTGACTAACCTTTGATCTTAGTAAATCTTAATGGTTCTTTTTTTAGATTATGTTCAAGAAGAGATTAGTCATCATTTCTTTTAGTATTAATTAACTAAAATTTTCTCCTAGCTGCAGTGCTGAAGTCCCACCCAACAGCAACAGAAAAAGAAATAAAGGAGCACATAATGCATTATTTGAAGAATGTGTATGCAAGGCAGGGGGCCAGGAAGTCTGGACACTGAAAATAAGTTGCTGTTAGGACAATTAGACAGGGCTTTGCAAATGGTGGACAGTAAAAATCTTCTTAACTTCACATTGCAATAATATTTTCTCAGAAATACAGAAGTTGTACATTTTAAAACTTACATTTGGATCGAAATGTGGTTTTAAGTTTGATATTAAACTCTCATTCAATTAGCGTGTGGCTTGTCATTGTCGATATCAATTACAGTTAGCGTGTTCATGTAATTAGCAATTAGAGTTCAAATCAGCAATGTAACTATTATTTTTAATATTTATCAACAAAGGGTACTCAAATCACATTCTATTTGGACTAAATTGTGCAATTTACCATATACGTGAACCCACAATTGCATCTTTAATATGGTAAATAGCCCTTGCTCTGTCATTAGAGTTTGTAGTTTTGATGCAGGTATAGCAATTATTGAACACTAGTTGCTTTTGATGATTGACCATGTGTTTGTCATTACTATATGTATATATTTTGCCATGTTACTAGAATTTGTAGCTGAAGTTTAAGATTAGTTGGGTTTTTTTGATGATGATGATTGGCCATATGTTAATTACAATATTTTTGCTATGTCAGTTTTTAGATGGAAAAAAATATAAAATTGTTCAGTACAACATGTCAAGTTGAGTAATAGCTGAAGGCTACGTAATGAAACTTTTTTATGATTGGCCATATATTTGAAACGTTTCATGAGTACTTCTGTTATTAGTTACTTCTAGTATTAGACCTTGCAAGTGTATTGTGCTGAGTGGTATGTGAAAAATGTTTCTGGTATCATTTAAACTACATATTTTCCAGGTGCAAATGATTGTATATTTTCAGAATACATTGCTAAACCAAATGATTGGCATGATTTACTAGTTTCTGCACCTATAAAACCAATCTTTGATGTATAATAGACCTCTAACCATATATGTATAATAGTCCTCTAAAGTTATCTATATAATAGAACTCCAACCATATATGTGTAATGGACATATAATCATAGATGTATAACTGACGTATAACAATATACGTATATTTGAATTTCGATATAGACGTAGTACGGACCACATTTATACATCTAAGGTATGTGTTTAATAGAAGTACATTCTACATCTTTTGCCCACTGGGGATGTAGGTATAAATCCAGCCATTCAAAATGAGTGAGGTATGCTGCATTAAAAGGCGGTGGACGTAGCACAACATACCGCATGTTTTTTTAAATAGGATAATAGTATTCTGAAGCCCCTTTGTAAAACCACCAAGTGGAGCTAATAAAGCTTAATGTTTCATGTACAGCATTTGAGCCGTCGCCAGAAAATGGTCGGTTTCAAATCCCAGTTACTGCTGAGGGACAATCTTTTTCCAATTAAGAATTTATGTTGTATACTGTTTAGACTTTTAATAATTTTAAACTGTGTATTATAGCATGTTAAACATTAAACATTAAAAAGTCAGTGTATTTTATAAAAGCCAGATTGCTCATTTGGTCAAAAGTACACAACCTCTCTCGGCTAGCGGTTGCCCAGTGAAACCGGCACATTCTCACAAGGGCTGAAGGTTTTCCAAGGCTTGTCTCATAAATCAGATCCCCTTCAGGTGATCTTTATTAAATGACCAATTATTCCAATCTTTACTCAATTACTCAATTAAAGCTGGAGCCCAGCATCAATGGCGCTTTGTCATTGATTTTTTCATCTCCTTTTAGTTTTAGGTCTGCACTTTTTTCTCCTCCATTCTGTTTTATTTTTCCACCATCCTGTCTGTTCTTGCCTGCTCTCCAGTTCCTTGTGCAGATGCCTCAGAAGCCTGTCCAGGTGGTCGTCTCCCTCTGGATCCCAAAACCTGTCTGCACCCCCTCTGTGGTTCTTGACGGCAGGATTCCACTCCAAAGTCAAATACCCCTTCTCCCTCGGTGCTCGGCAACAGAACCCTGTTCCAAGCCAGAGATACCCAAGCATCCTCCTTTTCTTCCTGGGAGGTTGGCACATGATGCCACTACATAGCCGAAGACGCTGACCACCAATCTCTTGCTGCTGAGGCAGTCTGCTCAGGCTCCGGTCCAGTTCACTCCAGTTCCAGGATTCACTCATCACCGCAGCAGCTTCCGCCATCCAGGACCGCAGACCTCTCCCCGTCCAGCCCTGCAGCTCTGCTCCAACTCTGACTGCTCTGTGTCTCCTGGCCTCTGCTCCTGGGAATACCGGACTTTTCCCAGCTGGTCTTCTTCTCCGGCGGTTCCTTTCCACATCCAGGTCCCCATGATGTCTGTGCCACCAAGGGGGTGGGCCTTTCCCCACGGCCCAGTCTTCTTCCACTTGTTCTTTTCTCTGGCCTCTTTCTGGCCACCCTTCCAGCTCCTCTCTGCGGAGCATTCTTCTCTGGTTCAGGGCTCTTTTCTTTTCCAACCTTGCCTGCCTCTTGGGCTGTCTGGGTTCTGTTCTTTCTTTTTTGCCCTCAGTCTCCTTCCAGTGTCCCAGCCGATCCTCCTGTTGCATCCTGGGGAGACAGGCATCCTTGTCCATTCTGTCTGGAGAGCATTTCCTTGTTCGCCTGGGCTCTGACTGGGACTGCTCCCTGCAGCTGTGCTGACTCAGGGCTCTGAGAGCTGAGAGGGATCTCAGGACAGGTCCTTGCCTCCTGTCCTTCGCAGATGTCTCCAACAGTGGGTCCAGAGGAGACCTCCAGGGATGTGCAGCTTGAATAACAAGCTCAGTGAGAGAGAGCCCTCATCTCAGTAAAGCCCCTGGGGCAAAGCACAGCTGCACCCTGAGGAGACTCCCTTTCCTGTACTGCACATAGGCCTGTTGGTTTTGCTGGGGGTTTGAGAAGGGATGTGAGAACAGATTTTGAGAACCAAAGGGCGGAGCTGCAGTAAAACTGTAGTATAGAAGTTATGAACCTCTGTTATAAAGCATTGTTGTGTGAACAATTTACTGCTGATAATAACCTTATTTTCTATTTAACCTTATTTTCTATTTAATAGTCTTCCTTTATTTGAGACTTGGCAAAATAGGAGCATGACCCAATCCATTTATTTTTTCATTAAAATGTTATTGGAAGTGCAGTATCAGACAAATACTCTGCCTGTAAATCATTCAGGAGCAAGTGTGTTTAATTGCATTATAAAGCTACATGATAGGTATGCAGCTGATGGGTTTTGTACTCCTGTAATGCAATCAAACTGAACTTTGGCAGATAAATGGAAAAGGAAACTCATCTTGAGTAAATATGAGAGTCCATTAAATACATACAGTGTACCCCAAAAACGGCAGTTTGTGAAGTCTAGTTAGAGGGATTTTAATTATAAATTTGGATAATTTCATATAAAAATGTAGCACTTGTTTTTTATTGAGAAAGGAGGATCATACAAGGGCTGTGATCATGTCATCGTTCTCACTTTGACTTCAGTGTCTGCATTTTGTGGCTGAAGAAAATACAATGAAAGACAAAGCACATCCTGCAAACCTCAAGCAGACATTAAGAATCTTGAAAAGAAAACCTCAATCAGAGCCACAGCAGAGCTGAACAGAGCAGACGAGCCAGCTGTGGAGCTCAGACACTCAAGAAATTCAAGAGATTCTACTCCTCCTGTCACACATAACACTATACAACAAGAGGAAAATAACAGTAATTCTACAGTAAAAAACACACTGTTAATACATATACAACTGAGTTTCAAATTATTTTAGAGTAAACAGGGGTTAAACCCACATTTTTGCTTTGAAAGTACTCAGTTTTAAAGACTGAACCACTGGTTGATAATATTTATAGGCAAAAAGGTAAACATGTTTAGATGTTCATGAGTAACTGCTTGCAATTTAAATAAAAAAAACATTTGAAGTGTATCTTTCCATAATGATAATATACAGTGGTGTGAAAAAGTGTTTGCCCCCTTCCTGATTTCTTATTTTTTTGCATGTTTGTCACACTGAAATGTTTCAGATCATCAAACAAATTGAGATATTAGACAAAGATAACACAAGTAAACACAAAATGCAGTTTTTAAATGAAGGTTTTTTATTATTAAGGGAAAAAAAAATCCAAACCTACATGGCCCTATGTGAAAAAGTGATTGCCCCCTAAACCTAATAACTGGTTGGGCCACCCTTAGCAGCAACAACTGCAATCAAGCGTTTGCGATAACTGCCAATGAGTCTTTTACAGCGCTGTGGAGGAATTTTGGCCCACTCATCTTTGCAGAAGTGTTGTAATTCACCCACATTAGAGGGTTTTCGAGCCTTAACCGCTTTTTTAAGGTCATGCCACAACATCTCAATCGGATTCAGGTCAGGACTTTGACTAGGCCACTCCAAAGTCTTCATTTTGTTTTTCTTAAGCCATTCAGAGGTGAACTTGCTGGTGTGTTTTGGATCATTGTCCTGCCGCAGAACCCAAGTGCGCTTCAGCTTGAGGTCACGAACAGATGGCCGGACATTCTCCTTCAGGATTTTTTGGTAGACAGCAGAATTCATGGTTCCATTTACCACAGGAAGTCTTCCAGGTCCTGAAGCAGCAAAACAGCCCCAGACCATCACACTACCACCACCATGTTTTACTGTTGGTATGATGTCCCTTTTCTGAAATGCTGTGTTACTTTTACGCCAGATGTAATGGGACACACGCCTTCCAAAAAGTTCAACTTTTGTCTCGTCAGTCCACTGAGTATTTTCCCAAAAGTCTTGGGGATCATCAAGATGTTTTCTGGCAAAACTGAGACGAGCCTTTATGTTCTTTTTGCCCAGCAGTGGTTTTCGTCTTGGAACTCTGCCATGCAGGCCATTTTTGCCCAGTCTCTTTCTTATGGTGGAGTCACGAACACTGACCTTAACTGAGGCAAGTGAAGCCTGCAGTTCTTTGGATGTTGTTGTGGGGTTTTTTGTGACCTCTTGGATGAGTCGTCGCTGCGCTCTTGGGGTAATTTTGGTCGGCCAGCCACTCCTGGGAAGGTTCACCACTGTTCCATGTTTTCGCCATTTGTGGATAATGGCTCTCACTGTGGATCGCTGGAGTCCCAAAGCTTTAGAAATGGCTTTATAACCTTTTCCATACTGATAAATCTCAATTACTCTGTTTCTCATTTGTTCCTGAATTTGTTTGGATCGCAGCATGATGTCTAGCTTTTGAGGATCTTTTGGTCTACTTCACTTTGTCAGGCAGGTCCTATTTAAGTGATTTCTTGATTGAGAACAGGTGTGGCAGTAATCAGGCCTGGGTGTGGCTAGAGAAATTGAACTCAGCTTTCCAAAGATGTGATAAACCACAGTTGATTAATGTTTTAACAGGGGAGGCAATCACTTTTTCACACAGGGCCATGTAGGTTTGGATTTCTTTTCCCTTAATAATAAAAACCTTCATTTAAAAACTGCATTTTGTGTTTACTTGTGTTATCTTTGTCTAATATTTCAATTTGTTTGATGATCTGAAACATTTCAGATCAAACATGCATAAAAATAAGAAATCAGGAAGGGGGCAAACACTTTTTCACAACACTGTACAAAGTTGAATGTCTTTACACGATCTGCTGAAGTTTTCAGTGGGCGGGCTTTGTCAAATGGCTTGGAAAAACGCACTGTGTTTCGGCTCGGGAAACATCCTGCATGTTTTCTGTGTGTATAGCTGTCTTCTAACACATACAGAATTCATTCGAAATCATTGATTTCTTCAATTAACAGGGGGCCCTTTTTGAACCTGCGAGAAGCAGTCTTTCAATGTAACAGATTTACTCCGGGGAAAGGCAGCATGACATTGAGAGTTGCTCAAGCTTTCAGCACCCGGATCGGACTGCGTGTAAGCAGACATCGCTCAGAATCCCCTGTAAGATTCTTGTAGCGGCGCCCGGCTTTTGTCTGTCAAACGTTAGGTTGGGCTTCTTCATGCTGCATCGTCGGCATGAGTGGAGCTTTTTAAACGTCTGTACTTACTGCGCCCCATAAGAAATGATTTGTCCTCGTTCAAAAGAAATTGTGCAATGTCCTGCAGCGTTCGCAAAGCAAGCCTTTGACAGTTTGAAAAGAGGAATTTATTCTGCTTCCTGTGCTTGCAGTAGTTTCAAAGTTGAACGTCTTTACACGATCTGCTGCAGTTTTCAGTGGGCGGGCTTTGTCAAATGGCTTGGAAAAACGCACTGTGTTTCGGCTCGGGAAACATCCTGCATGTTTTCTTTGTGTATAGCTGTCTTTTAACACATACAGAATTCATGCGAAATCATTGATTTCTCCAATTAACAGGGGGCCCTTTTTGAACCTGCGAGAAGCAGTCTTTCAATGTAACAGATTTACTCCGGGGAAAGGCAGCATGACATTCAGAGTTGCTCAAGCTTTCAGCACCCGTATCGGACTGCGTGTATGCAGACAACGCTCAGAATCCCCTGTGAGATTATCCCCCAATTCTGTTTTGCAGCCTCTTTCAAAAGGCTTTGCTAGTCACATTCCTAGGCTCATGACAGCATTTAAAAACATTTACCACTGCGTTGGCCGGGAATCGAACCCAGGTCAACTGCTTGGAAGGCAGCTCTGCTCACCACTATACCACCAACTCACCGCTCACTGCAGGACACCACCAGAGCATGCTCACGATATCGGACGCTGTCTCCGGGACGTGCTGATTCCACACATTGTGAATAAATCATGATATTGTTAGTTACTGTAGCTAGACGTTCAAATGAGTTTCATGGCCAGATGGACTGTTTCCTCCAGCGGTATAGTATTGCAGTGAGACAGCACGATGCCTGCAAGACTATGTCACGCTAAACGCCACAGATTGTGTTTGTCCGTTCGTGTCAGTCGTCCTGCAGCTATGGGGAGTGGGACACAAACATGCTGCAATGCTTTCAGGACGTTAGGATTTGTTTGTGCAACATCCGAGAAGAGTACTTGTGGCTTGAATGTGAACTGTACGTGCCCGCCCCCTTTCCTCTGTAGTGCATGAGTTCCTCCCGGCATGCCCTTCGTCATTGTTCTGTCATCTTGTATTTAAAGGGTTGTATTTCTGCTGCTGAAAATAAGCAACGGTTTTCTCACAACGCCCTTTGTTCCCGACGGAGACCTTGTCTGTCATGAAATTCTTCAAAACCTCAAGCTATAAGAAGAAGACGACAAATATGAAGCGTTACAGCAACGACATGCCATGAGACGATTGATAACGATTTCCATAGGATCTCCGCGGTTGCCTGACAACTGTCAGCTTTGCGCAGTGGCAGCATCGTAGCCTGTGAGGTTTAGCCGAGGCGCGATTATTGCTAGTTGAAAACTTTTCCCAATACCCCGCTTCTGCCGGTTTGCAATACAATCGGCGAAAGCAATTTTTGACAGTCTTGTCAGAGACTGAGCAAGGTGTTTAAAGACAGATTTTGTCATGGTGACATCATAGTAGAAAGAAACGAGCTTGTTTCTTCTCAACAGAAACGCTCTTTAGCTTTTTCAGTGTTATGCAGGGAATAGCGTCTGTCGAGATCACTTTTGAGTCAGCGCGAAACGCCGTGTGCTGTCAGTTTGATTTCATATTGCTCGTAGCGACGCCCGGCTTTTGGCTGTCAAACGTTAGGTTGCGCTTCTTCATGCTACATCGTCGGCATGAGTGGAGCTTTTTAAACGTCTGTTCTAACTGCACCCCGTAAGAAATCATTTGTCCCCGTTCAAAAGAGATTGTGCGATGTCCTGCAGCGTTCGCAAAGCAAACCTATGACAGTTTGAAAAGCGGAATTTATTCTGCTTCCTGTGCTTGCAGTAATTACAAAGTTGAACGTCTTTACACGATCTGCTGCAGTTTTCAGTGGGCGGGCTTTGTCAAACGGCTTGCAAAAACGCACTGTGTTTCGGCTCGGGAAACATCAAGCATTTTTTCTGTATGTATAGCTGTCTTTTAACGCATACAGAATTCATTCGAAATCATTGATTTCTCCAATTAACAGGGGGCTCTTTTTGAACCTGCAAGAAGCAGTCTTTCAATGTAACAGATTTATTCCGGGGAAATGCAGCATGATATTGAGAGTTGCTCAAGCTTTCAGCACCCGTATCGGACTGCGTGTATGCAGACATCGCTCAGAATCCCCTGTGAGATTCTCCCCCAATTCCGTTTTGCAGTGCTTTAGCTCTGTCAAAAGGCTTTGCTTTGCTAGTCACATTCCTAGGCTCATGACAGCATTTGAAAACATTCGCCACTGCGTTGGCCAGGAATCGTACCCCGGTCAACTGCTTGGAAGGTAGCTATGCTCACCACTACACCACCAACGCACGCCCGCTGGAGCTCGGCAGGACACCACCAGAGAATGCTCACGATATCGGAAGCTGTCTCCGGGATGTGCTGATTCCACACATCATGAATAAATCATGATATTGTAAGTTACTGTAGCTAGACGTTCAAATGAGTTTATGGCCAGATGGACTGTTAATAGTATAAAGCGACACCTTTCGTCAAACTTTTGACAGGTACCAGGCCCCCTTTTTCCAGCCAATGGGAGTCCGCTGTGGGTTGATGTCCCGCCCCCTTGCCAGCCAATGGCTTGTTTTTATGTGTGCATGTCCCGCCCCCTCAGGAGCCAATGGTGTGTCGTTAAGGGTCGGAACTCCCGCCTTCACCCCCGGCCGGTCTGTCCGGAGCCTCAGGGTCCAAAAGCCCCAAGGCAGCGCATCCCTCGCTTTAGTTGTGTGAAAGTGTGTATTGGTTTGGAAGGGGACCATGTCTGCAGCGGGGTTGAGTGCGCTCTATTATAACCCTAGGGAATCGGGTAGTTACGGCGGCGCGGGGAGTCTGGTGAGGGCCGCGAGATCCCGGGGTGTGAGCGGCGCCAGCCGCAGCCGGGTGGCTGAGTGGTTGTCCGGCCAGGCTGCACAAGCCGGCGCGCATACGTTTTGAGAGAAACAGGACGTTGGTGTCCGAAATGGACTGGCAGTGGCAGGCCCACTTGGTGGACATGAGAGAACACCACGAGTTCAACAACGGTTTCTGTTACATCTTTACGTGTATAGACATGCTGTCTAAATATGCTTGGGCCGTGTTGCTGAAAACCAAGTCTGGAGGGGCCGTGACAGGCGCCTTCCGAAATATACTACAAGAGGGGCGTGCTCCTAAAAAGCTACAAACGGATGAGGGTAAAGAATTTCTTAACAGGACCTTCCAAAATTTTCTCAAACGTGAGAATATTGAACATTTCGTTATGGCCAGCGATGTGAAGGCTAGCGTGGTCGAGAGGTTTAACAAAACTATTAAAACAAAAATGTGGAGGTACCTGACACACAAAAACACCTTTTGATATGTCGACGTCCTATCAGATCTTATTTACGCTTATAACTATAGTTACCACACGACTATTAAACGAACCCTGGCTTCTGTTACGTCTGACAACTCCCTTGAGGTGTGGAGAACGGTCTATGATGAACACCACGTCAAAGTTTTCATTTAAAGTGGGTGATCACGTGCGGGTGTCCAAAATAAAGGGAGTGTTTGAGAAGGGATATGAACAGACCTTCACTGATGAAATTTTCATTGTCAAAGAGCAGACCTCGGCTCTGAGACCCTATTACAAACTGCAGGACTACGCAGGCGACGACATTAAGGGCTCCTTCTATGCAGAAGAGCTACAGAGGATAAACCCCGCTGTTGAGAACGTCTACTGCATCCAAAAGATTTTAGCAGCCAGGGGTCGTGGCAAAAACAAACAGCTTTTGGTAAAATGGCGCGGCTGGAGCGATAAATTCAAAGGTTGGGTAAAGGCTTCCGAGGTCCGAGACATATACAGGTGGTGAAAAATGAACCCCAATGGTTTCTATGTGACGCTGGCCAGTAATTCATCCTCAAAGATGTTTCCAAAGAACACCAAAGCGTGCTTCACAGAGCATCTGGCAAAGGCGATTGACCTGGACGGGAGCTGGGAAGTGGGCCTGGTCGAGCTGCACTATTCGCATACACTAAACACTTTTGATGAAGACGAAGTTTTTCTGTTCGTCAGCGATGAGCTCAAAACTATATGGACATGTACCTTACCGAGAGGGTACTACAGCAACATCGAGCAGCTCTTGCATGAAATGAAACGGGCTGTGGAAAAATCCAAGTTAACGGCCGTAAGTCTTAAATACAACCCCATTAGCCGGTTGGTAAGGATTGTTAGTGATAAACGATTTGTTATACAGGTGCATAACCGCCTGGAGAGGATGTTGGGTTTCAAATTGGGTGTCGGAAGTGTAAAATCACTGCACCCCGTCAATATGACTGGCGGATTTAACACCATGTATATATACACCGATATCATAGAACACCAGTTAATAGGCGATGTCTACGCACCGCTTTTGCGTTGTGTGCCCTTCAGAGGTGTGGATGGTGAATTCGTCACAGTATTGTACAACAAACCCCATTACGTGCCGGTGAGCATCGATCATTTTCACAACATCACTATTGAAATAAAGACGGATCAAAACGAGCACATGTCATTTGCATTTGGAAAGGTCATTGTCAAGCTGCATTTCAGACCTGTGAAAGCGACAAACATCTAAAAGGATGACGGTCATCAAGAGCTACGGGGATCCTTCTTTGTATACGCACTACTACAAACAACAGGCTGGTTATGGATTACCAGGATTTTCAGGGCTACCGGTTCAGTACGGCGTGGGTATCGGGGGTATTTTCAGAGCGCTATTTAGAAAAGCCGTGCCTTTTCTGAAACGAGGGTTTGAAATAGCTAAGCCGCACATGGCATCGGCGGCTAAAAACATCGCCAAAAACGTGGTCAGCAACGTTACAAGCACGGTCATGTCTAAGGTGGCTGCACATCAGCAGGAAGGTTCGGGTCTAGCATACATCCGCAGGGGTGTCAAGAGAAAAAGACAGACGTCATCATCTCACCGTCGGGGGCCTCCGAAACCTGATAAAAGAACGGCTAAGTGCAGACAGTCAACTCATAAAAGCTTCAGGTCGACCAAGAAGGGCGTGACACACCGCAATCAACGAGATACGAAACGAGACATATTTTAAATATGGCTTTTGTTCACAGCGGGTCTGCAGAATGCGCCAAGTCAGAGCTGGACATATTTCAATTAGCGCCTACCCAAACAAGCATCGAGAAAAGCTTTTACATTACATTTTACATAGTTCCACCCCTCACGGCCCTAACAGAAAACGCACCTCTGGAGTTCTACGTCGCAGGCAATGGAGAAGATTATTTAGATTTAAACAACACGCTGCTCTATTTGACCTGTAAAATAACGGAAGCAGACGGTCGGGACATTGATGCGGCAGCCCGTGTGAGTCTGGTGAATTACCCCATCGCTGCCATCTTCAGCCAGGTTGACATCACCGTAGGAGACCGATTGATCAGCCACAGCAACAACTGCTATCCTTACAGAGCCTTTATAGAGTGTCCTGAACTACAGTGAAGAGACGCTGAAGACGCAGTATTCAACAGGGCTCTTTTACAAAGACACAGCCGGGCAACACGAGTCCACAATTTTGGATGGCCCCAATCAGGGGTTCCGAAAAAGAGCATCATACACGACGCAAAGCCGAAAACTGGAGCTCCTGGGTCACATTCACGCAGACCTGTTTTTCAGGACAAACTACTACTGAATGGCGTAGACCTGAAAATAAAACAGAGATGCTTCCTGCTTAATGAACAATGTCGGAGAACACAAACTGAGCGTACTCTCTGCATCTTTGTTTGTGAAAAGAGTCAGAGTGTCACCCGGGGTCAGACTGGGACATGGCGAAGCACTCCTGACGGCCAACGCTAAATATCCCATAGACCGCGTGCAGATGAAAGTCTTCAGTCTGCCTGCAGGGAGCCGTGTGTGTGACCAAGAAAACCTCTTTCTCGGGCAGTTACCCAAAGTGGTAATTTTGGGGTTTGTGGACAACGCGGCATTCAGCGGCAGTTTTACACAAAACCCCTTCAATTTTAAACACTACAACGTTAACTTTCTGGCTCTCTACGCTGATGGTAAACAAATCCCCACTAAACCGCTTCAACCAGACTTCCAGACATTGCGTCCGTGAATATTTTAATCTGGTGGACCGCGAGGAGTACGCGCGCGGTTACACATTGTTCGCTTTCAATCTCAGCCCCGACGACGAGTGCACAGGTCATTATTCACTTATCAAAACAGGTAATCTGAGAGCTGAAATACGCTTCGCGCAACCGCTACCCACTACAGTTAACATGGCTGTGTACGCACTGTTCGACAACGTGATAGAGCTTGATATGAGACGTCAAGTCATTTACGACTTCAGCTAAAAAGCACGGGAGGCCACACAACCTGCACATAAAGATGAACACCAAACAGCTGGAAGACATTCTAACCCGAGACCGCTACACCTGAGACAGTTTTCTAGGCGTGTTCCCCAGTGATGCCCTACCGCGCGAGAGACTGGCACGGCGCCCTCTGAGTTTAATAGTTAATACTCACCCACACGACCGCCCCAGTGAACACTGGTTTGCTATTTACTTACCCGATGACGGGGAAGCAGAATTTTTCGACTCCTACGGATTTTCACCCGAAGCCTTTTTTCTTTCCCAAGAACATTATTGATTTCTTAAACAGAAATGCTAATTCAATATTTTACAACAACAGACAATTGCAAGATTCTTTTGCGGTGACCTGCGGTCTACATTGCGTCTTTTTTCTATACCATAGATGTAAAGGCTTATCTTTTAGAAACATTTTAGAACTTTATTCTACGAATGCAATCCAGAATGACCGCATGGTGGAAATGTTTCTGAAAAACAGACGCCGTGTGAGAAGGAGACCCCTGTACCCTTTTAAGCCATTTGAAAATACGAATGTTCAATTATGCGGGTGTTTACGACAATTTAAAACATGTCATAAATGTTAATCGACCGTCTAAAATAAAAATGAAATCGAACCATTTCATTGTCTGTGTGGTTATTATTTAAAAAAGAACACAAAACATGAATTAAAATCAATACAATATTTTTATTATACATTCGCGGTTATAGCGCTCAAGCTTTTTTTAATACGTTACATCCAAGCCACTTTATTACAAACATTTTTAACTATATTGCTCACGCTTTTTAATATATATTTCAAGTCATTTATCACAAACACACATACCCAGAGAAAAAATGTTACAAAGACAACCATGTGGGTCTAGGTATTAATGATTGTCTCCTTTCAGCGGTTATCTTAGAGACCGGGTCGACTGTCGACAACTCTACCAGTTGTTTTAAAGTTTTGACAGACGCTGCACACCCCAGCGGTGTAGCCTTGAGCTTTTCAAGTAGCTCTCGGTTACCAGCGTTGGCTAGCAGGGTGCCCGGCATGTTGATTTCTGCTATAGCCTCTATGAACACATCCCAACCTTTTGGCTTCTTACCGACCGCAACTGGTTGCTGCTGTGTGAGAGCCCTGACAAGATCAATCATGTGAGAGCCCTCAACAGGTGCCCCCTTGTACACAAATTTCCCTTTTTCTTTCCAGGCTATTAATGGTTCATTGCGGACCATGGTCTTTAACAATATCTCTGCATTTCTCCGGAACCGCTGAGACACGCTGTCCAAAATATACCCAAAGTCAGCATCGCTCGATGACGGCGGTTGTGCTAACGTGCGTGATAGCTCGGCGGGTGCATTTTCCGGTAGTACAGGGTTAGGGTTAGGGTCAGGGTTAGGGTTAGGGTACAGTTAAAGTCCCCTTTTCGGAAGTCTCCTGGCGTACTAATGTCAAATACCGTTGTAACACCTGACTGTACATTTTCACTTTTTCATATTCGGCCAGATGTGAGTTCTGAAGAATGTCTCTCATTTCATCATCCAACCGGCGGGTTGTTATTTTTCTCACATCGCTTTCGAGCCCAGACTGCTCTCAGAGTCGATCGAGCTGTTTCTGAGGTACCAGGTACATTTTTTCAGCGTGCTCCATTATTGACGTTGTAGAAGCCCCGTAATCAATTGTACTGCAATACTCAACAGGGTCCAGATAAAACCGCCGGACTGGTTCACCAAGAGTCTCTTTCTTTTAAGAGAAAGACCCTTTCGACTCAAAGTCTTTATAAGCTTACGCTTTCTCTTCAGGGTCCCAAACTGCTTAGCAGATAACGGTATGTTCCCTTTCAAGGCAGTCAAGGCGATTTCAGCTATGGCCTGTACAAGATCATTTGTAGCCCCGCAGAGAATAGCTTTCCGCTGACTGGGTGCGGCTTTTACCAGAAAATGTAAGAGAGTCAGGTTTCTCAGAATGCGTGAAGACATGACGACGCTCCGAACGTGTTTTTTCGACTGAGTCTGTGGTTGCGAGATCACAGACTTTTAGATTATTTAAATACATAAGCCGTGGGTACATCTGGGGGGAAAAGACCTGTTCGCAAGCGATAGTCATCTGGGGTGTCGGCATTTAAATCCACCAACCAGTAACTGAAAGGTTTTTTAGTAGCGTCATCGAACGCTTCCAAAAAAAATTTGGCTTTACCGGGGTACATCTGCCCCGGGACAGGGTTGTAATCTGTAGTTTATCTCTAGGGTTTTTAAACAGCACCATGTACTTTGTATTTAACGCTATGGTTCTACTTTTCCGGCCTTGACAAAACACATTTTGGACGATATACATGATGCTGAGGTTTTGGTGGTGTACGTATTTGGTAAAAGCTTTTTCTATCTCATTATTTTCACACGCAGACTCCATCAAATCATCAACTATAATCAAATTTACTCTACCCGGCGGCAGTAGCTGGTCGTCGGAAAACGACGTCGGTAGTCCTTCTATAAACTGAATGTATGGAAATTTCACAAGCAACTCAGCGTATAGAGGTTGCCAGCAGCTGTAACACCAGACTATGTTTTCGGGTTTACGAGTCATAACGGTATCACCATTCTCCAAGAGTTGTTTTACAAAATAACTTTTACCGCAATTCGAGGGTCCGGACAAAATGCATGAAAAAGGGTGTTTAAACCTGACATCCATCGTGTTAATATCCGTAGGGCAACGGTGTCAAATTTTCTTGCAGCACCTGCTTGTCGTACACCACCTTCTGGGTTTTCTTTAAGGTCTGGGTCTCAATGCGCCAATCCTTTTTAACACGCACGATCATCGGCTGTTGAATAGAAATGTGTTTAAATTCCCGGCACTCTGCATAAGGGTTAACACCATAGTCAAAAACCAAGTCCAGACTCTCAAAGTTAACTTTTTCACAATTGTTCACATTGAACGTAATGCCTTTCACCTTTAAACAGGCTTTCCCGCCAGGCAGCTTGTACCCGTACGACTTGGGTCCTGTTGACACAAACTCGGTGATGTGTTGTCCAGCATCGATTTCACTGGTCAGCTCACCCAAATAGTCACCCAGCCCCGGATTCCACTCACCCTCCCGGCTCACAAAGATAACGGAATCTGTGTCGTGGTACAGACAGCGGCCTTGCAAAGCATTTAGCAGGTTGTATAACTCCAAGTGGGCACAGGCGGTTGTAAAGCTAGCGATGAAAATGTTAGTGTTTGAATGGCCTGTATAGTGGTGTTGAGTGTGTTTCCACGTAACACAGGCTGTGTTTTCATCGATAAACTCGCAGGCTGACACCTCATGATATGGCGTAAATAAGTACCTGAACAATTCATCGGGGTTTCTCACAATGGTGGTCTGTGGTAAATTGTCTCTTTGCCCATACATGCCCCACAAACGGTTCGAGGCAAGTTTTCAAAGCTGTCTTTTGGCCGGATTCTTTTTAATGTTGCCGGGGTCCAGCCGGACACCCTCTTTTTCATAATATTCGCTGATATATCTTTGTTGTTTCGTGACATCTGTACACCACTCTGGATACCCCGAATCTTCCTATTTCCCTTCAGATGCAGTTTGATGTAGTCGGAAAAAAGATTGTGTGAGGCCTTTTCGAAATGCCAAATTTAGTAAATTTTACACACTCTATACCCCAGATCTAAGGCCATCTGTAATTCAGGGGCGCACCAGACACCAGTCAAGGCGCGATCTTCATCACTGTGCTCTCAGGGAGTGGTCTGTTTTGTTTCAGCACACGTACGACACAGTGTGAAAAACAGTTTTTTGTCAATTTTGGTTGGAAGAACTGGAAAGTACAAACGTCTGGGTGGGTAAACTTTCACCTTCGCTAAACCGAAATACTGTTTTAAATCTCCAAAGTTGTTATATATTATTTGGGGGTGCCCCAGTGGGTATTTTTTAGTTTTGTTCACAAACGGATAAAGACTGGTGAAATCATAGTAATGAATTTTTTCACCGGGCTGCGCTGTGTAATGCAAACAAATAGCATTTGTTCTCCCCCCAAAAAGCGAATCGCGCGGTTGCAGAGGCTCTGGTAACTGAGCAGCTGTTAGAAATTTACCCAAGTCTCCATTTTCAACAAGCATGTCTCTGAACTCGTGCTCCCACAAAACACGCACGTTAAAACCTCTCATTTTGAGAAAATTAATTTTCACCATCGTCTTTCTGTACAACCAACCAAAAGTAGTGTTTGTCAGCGGATTAAAATCGTTTTCACAATAACAAACGCTACAACCGTGAAAAAAGCAACCGTTGAACTCAAAGGCTGTCTGCACTCCGTCAATTACAGCATAACCATCCAGAAAATATGGTCCAACCTTGAACTCACCGGCCGTGATTAACGCGTGTTGGATTTTAACGGGCTCTGTGTGTTCGATGTACATAAGCCACTGAATGCTGCGTGTAGAAAATCGTTTTTGCTGGCGGTGGTAATTGTCATGGGGTAGCAACGCTATCGTCTCTTCCTGTAAGAACATAAGTCTGAACATGGCCATGCAGACACTAGCGATGGTCACAAACTGAAAGGGGTCGATGCACACAACGCAGGCGGCCCCTGACTCAGTCACGCGTGTCTGTCTGGTCATATTCATGACCTTGTCCCGAAACCTGACACAGCCTTCTCTTAGAATTGCCACATCCAACTGGCAGTAGCGTTTCAACTCTCTCTGTAAGTTAAAGACACTTCCCTTGCATTCTTCATACCAAACCAAAAACTCTGCTTTCTCGCTCGGCAGCATGTAGTTAACACCGTAAAGTTCTGGCGGCGGCGTCGGGCCGACATAATTTTGGTTTTCGGAAGTGTTCATCAAGTGTAGAAAATGACCCTTACCCCCAGGGAACCCCATGGCTGCCGGAAGTTTGCTTAATTTCATAGGTAGAAAGCTTGGAGAATCGATAAATCTGATGTTCAGAGCTTTTACGGTCATACACATTATCTTACCACCCTGATTAATTAGTTCAACGTCCATCTTTTCATCTAACAACTGTCTGATTACTAGTTAATTGTCATATCCCTTGCCATTGTGCGATATGAACGTATGGTTTTTGAAATGTCTATCGATACATTTACACACAAAATCCTTTAGACAAGTTTCACCATAGAATTCCCAGCTTCGTTTATTGTCAATATGAAGGGCGTGGACGTAATTTGGTATGTGTGTCCCCGTTTCTTGCATGCATTCAAAGTCGAAAAAAATGTACTTGTTTGAAATTTTGGGGTTGTCCAAAGGCGGTATGTAGCACAAATGTGTGGCAGGGGTGTCGATCACGTTGTTACAACGTGAGCACAGTTTCTCTTTACATTTGTGACTTGCGAGGTTATAAACCCCACATTTCTCACAAAAGACCCAGCGCTCACACTTACTAACACCCGTCGCCGCATTCTGAAAGTGTCTCGCCAAACACTGAGAGCTACGACAAAAGACCTTACAGGCCAGGCAATTCTGAATTTCTGCATCAATTTCGCAACACTGGGGATTTAAACAGGTTTTACAAGCTTTAACACAGGCGTGTGTGTTCTTGTGGCTATACGCCGCATGGCAGTTAGTGCAAAAATACGCCGCCCCCACAAAAGCTTTAATATTTAAAACCCCGTAAAAATGCTCTTCATGCAGTAGAACAAAAAGTATTTTAGAATTTGGTGGTGTGGGCCCCGTTGTAAAATATTTCCAATCACCCTGGTTGTGGTACAAAATTTTAATGACCACTTTTAAATGTTTTTCAAAAGCGGTAATGTCTGACAAACTAATTTTCCGATTCTCTGGAAAACCCAACTCTTTGTGCATTCGTTTAGCGCCCTGTAACATTTCCCCATCGGTACATCCTTCATTCATGTTTGGAGAAAGTTCATCCAATATTCTCTGGACTGCACCATGCACAGCGTCTATAGCCTGTACATACGAGGCTATTCTGTCAAGATTAACTAAACGAAATTCTTCATGGTGCTCTGTTGCTCTAAAATTATTATAAGACCTGTTATAACTGCGTATACGCTCCAGGAAAACTAAGGGGTCTCTATTCGCCCCTGCACCGCCACCAACCTGATTCAGATCGTTCAGCACAACCGGTTCTCGGTTTTCAAAGTTACCGACATCCTGTTCTGCTACAGCAGCCCCGGGCATTAAGTTATTTTCTACCACTGCATTCTCATTGCGTGGTTCTGGCGGCCCTTGGGAAATCTGATGCCTCTCTCTGAATCTTTTGCGACGCAACAAACATGCTTTTGACAGTTTAATTCTTTTATTAATGTACAAACGCTTGATGTTGGCAAGCGGTCGGTCTTTTAAACACTTTTTAGACCGCATGTTTAGTCATTTATCCCTGTGGGTCTTCGCCAATGAACCATGAAATAGCATTATCAGGTAATGAAATCCAGAGTTTAGAGTGGCATCCTCTTTAGAAAATACGTCTAAGAGTCTAGTGGCGTAAACCTTATTGGCTTTGGAAACACGGAATGTACACGTGCTAAAGCGGCTCTTAGATTCTCTAAATCCCGCTTTTTATCCACCTCATTAGTGCCCACCGTTGATACTAACTGTGTAATATACCGCACTGAGTCTCGCACATCACCAAACACCAAGTCTCTAATTGCATTATTATTTCGCTCCAAAGGCTTGACACGTTTGGTTTTGGGCAGAGTATTAATAGCCGCCTTCGATGCAGTCACCCCCTTAAGGTCCGACGTTTCCGCCACATTTGTTTCGCCGCTCGTCGATACAGCTGCTGAGTGAATAAATAAAAGACTTTTTAATAACACGCCAATGCTCTATATCTCAAAATCAGAAAACTACACTGTGATAAAAATAAAAGACTTTTCAACACAACAATCAATGAGTTCTAAACGGTCAAATTCAGAAAACTACGATAACTATGATAAAAACGCCACACATGTGGTGCATCCTTACACAAAGGGCTGCGGGTGAATGGAACAAGTTACCCAGACATGTTGTTACACCAGTTTCCTTTAAGACTGTGGTGGCGCTACTGGGTCAAGCGGCATGGTTAACGGCATATAGACCCATGGCACAGACCAGTCGCTTTTAACTTTAAAGGCTAAGCAGTTTTAAAATAAGGCTTTTTAACACCCCCAAACAAAAAACTACGCGAACTAGGATCTTTCAATGAATTAACATTCTAACAAAAGAAGTAACGGTTGCTGTAAGTGGATCATAACAGATCTTGACCATCCTTAAATTATATTAACCTTTGGTTGTTGATTTGAGATGTTTTGAGCTCGTTGACCCCGTTAACGTGTTAGCGCGGCATCGCAGTTTATTTTTTGAAGGTTCGGGTTCTGCACAGAGAGGGAAAATACCATTAGTGAAAGAACTCAACGCCGCAAATTACCAAAAAATAGAAAAACGGAGGGAATTTTTATTATAGACACGTTTAAATGGGCATGCTAAAAGAATGTTTTATATAATACCGACCTCTTCTCCCAGGCGATTTGATAATATGCTCCGCACCCTCTGGTATAACGTGAACATCTGCATGTGTCTCCACAAGGTTTTGTGGTGGTATTGTAAACCGAAACGAGGTTTTTTAAACGTGTAGCGACTTGTCCCTTCGCCCGCGTCTGTGGAATAGACACATACGTGTATTGGTGTGGAGAAAGTACCCCTGTGTCTTTAAGACTCACATGGTCGTAAAGCGTTATTCAAAGCATTGTCGTAATTACTCACCAGTGTTGGGTTGTGCCGTAACTGGTCTTTTTAGAGCTGTTGTTTTCGGGGCTAATGGAAATGAATGGATACACACAGTCACGAACACATTACGGAACAACTCCCTGGTAATTCCATTATAATAATTCAATATTGCCTAGTATACAAATATTATACAACGTTTTGCAACTATAGCTAACATGAGACATGCACCGTGATGTTGTAATTTTCTCACAATAAGCCAGATATACATACCGCTGAAATTCGTGGAGTCCTCGTCTTCATTTATCAAATCGAACAGTGTTAAGTCTATAAATAGACTATCTTCAGACTGTTGTAATTGATCGGTGTGATCCATTCTGACGAGTTAGTCGATAACGCGAGACTGTAAGAATTGGAATCCATCGAAAACTTCGCCTGTTACACCGCTGGTACTTATACCCCAAACCGATAAACATTCTCTTCTAAGAAACACACAAGGCCCCCCCATAAAACCATTAATCTTAGGTATCATTGGATGTGCACGTACTGGTCTGTAGAAATTATTTTAAGAAACATTTTAGAAAACGTTTTACACCGTTATAATGTTAAAATCTATATTATTTTAAGACATACAACAGTGTCTAAATTTCATATCGGTTAAAACGTGGTGAAAATGTGCCTCGGTGTCTGTGTTTGATTCACCAACAGACCACTAAGAATATTATTAAGCAAAATGTTTTTTATTAACGGTAACGCTATAAGAAAATGTATCTATTCTTTATAGCGACGTGTTCACAAACCAAACTTGACGTTTTGAGGTTTTATTTTTTTGGGATGCGATGTTAAGAACATTTTTGCGTGAAATACATGTGGTGATTGTAAATTAGAAAACTTTACATGAATATAAAATGTATATACAAAACAGCCTTTAGAACAAATGAAAAACTATAACTCCTATATCCGTCCGTTTATTGTCACTGTTAATTGTACCCGCTTAAAATTTAAAAATTTTATAAACTTTCACGCTGAGGTCAATTTTAACCCCCCACCCCCACTCTGCATTCCAGAGCCTTTAACTACCGTGACGCCGACCCCCCACCAAAAATATCTCTAATACGTGATTTTAAAACTTTAAGATCAATCCGTTAAAGTATAAAGAACAACACCCCATCATTTGTTGCCTGTTAATACCTTAAAGACTTTTACGCTTGCGGTGTGTGGAAATTTATTTCAAACTTTCAAAAAGAGCTGTCGCGAATGTGTTATTAAAAATAAGTTGTGTCTTATTACATTATTTTAAAAACTTTAAGACCAACCCCGCGTGTTTAAAATTTCTTTTCTGGGCAAACACATCATTTGTGTTTGTGTTGTGTGTTAATACTTTTAAAGTTTAAAACTTATAAACTGATAAGTGAATATAGATCGTTATTATGTTAAAATCTATATTATTTTAAGACATATAACGGTGTCTAAATTTCATAGTGGTTAAAACGTGGTGAAAATGTGCCTCGGTGTCTGTGTTTGATTCACCACCAGACCACTAAGAATATTATTAAGCAAAATGTTTTTATTAACGGTATAGCTATAAGAAAATGTATCTATTCTTTATAGCGACGTGTTCACAAACCAAGCTTGACGTTTTGAGGTTTTATTTTTTCGCGATGCGATGTTAAGAACATTTTTGCGTGAAATACATGTGGTGATTATAAATTAGAAAACTTTACCTGAATATAAAATGTATATACAAAACAGCATTTAAAACAAATGAAAAACTATAACTCCTATATCCATCCGTTTATTGTCACTGTTAATTGTACCCGCTTAAAATTTAAAAATGTTATAAACTTTCCCTGAGGTCAATTTTAGCCCCCCTCCCCCCCACTCTGCATTCCAGAGCTTTTAACTACCGTGACGCTGACCCCCCCCGCACCCGCACCACCGCACGTCTCCAAAATATCTCTAATACGTGATTTTAAAACTTTAAGATCAATCCGTTAAAGTATAAAGAACAACACCCATCATTTGTTGCCTGTTAATACCTTAAAGACTTTTACGCTTGCGGTGTGTGGAAATTTATTTCAAACTTTCGAAAAAAGCTGTCGCGAATGTGTTATTAAAAATAAGCTGTGTCTTATTACATTATTTTAAAAACTTTAAGACCAACCCCGCGTGTTCAAAATTTCTTGTCTGGTCAAACACATCATTTGTGTTTGTGTTGTGTGTTAATACTTTTAAAGTTTAAAACTTATAAACTGATAAGTGAATACTTTTCGCAGCGTGCCCCTGGAGCTGTCAGACACCGCCCGTTGTTGGGAGCTGCGAAGATGGCTTCTTTGTGTGGAGAAACACCGGGGTCCGCTGCTCTACAAAGTGAAGAGGTAGGTGGCTAAAATATTTTTTCTGATCGTGGAATTGTTGTATCGGCGCTTAGTGTATGTCATTTTAATACTTGGTCTTCTTTTTAGCAAAAACCCGACCCCGCCCTCTGTGACGTGTGACAGCGGCGGGCGTGTGAGTTCAGATGGGGTACCAGATATTGAAGAACTGCCGGGTGTTAGCGATAATACCTCGCTACAAATGGTAAATATTAACGAAAAACTTTAGCTCAAAAGTGCGTTAAATGCTCGATATTTTAGGTACAAAGCATTTCTATTTTGTTAAGCCTTCCTTTTCTTTTTCCTTTAATAGAATAAAGAGGAGGTCGACGGGTCAATCTTCAGACTACCAGCACAACTGAATGTTTCGTGTCTATGCTTGTGTGTTCGACCAAATGTTAATAAAGCTTATGCCCAACCAGGTTTAGCTAACGATGTCCCTAATGAGCCCGATGTTGTGGCCCAGATTGTGAAAGCAGTAGTTTATTGCATCTTCAAACACTGTTTAAAGGGGGTTCTGGTTGATGACTGCCCGGCCTGTTTGATTGACCATCCCGGTCAGCGGGGTCACACACCTGTCTGTCGGGTACACAGATGGGTTTGAAGATGTGACGGTTGCCGCTTTAGAAATTTATAAGTCTCTCAGTTTAGCCCGAATTTTATCGGCTGTTCTGTACACCACCAGGTGTCTGGGTTCGTACACCATTACAAATGACACTGAGCGGTTGCTGAAAAACATAATTGACGACCACTCCCCATACGCGCATGTACACACCATACTTGAACATCTGGATGAAAAATTAGTAGACGTGACTTTTGATGCGCTGCAAAAGAAACACTATTCTTATTTTTACAGACGCAAAAAAAAAGATCTATGTAAAATGTGAATATAGCTTTCACTCTGTTTTACAGACCCGGGTGTGCCATCGTCCGAAGAATGAAGAATTTCGAATGTATACATCTGAATTCTTACTAAGAGTGCTTTACACACTTCTCTCTATAAAGCTTGATATGCAAAACAAAGAGTCGAATGCTAATGTCCTTAAATTTGTTAAAGAGATAGATGTGTATGTCAAGAACTTGAATGAAATTATTGCGGATCTGATGTTTTCAGATCAGAAACAGAAGCCTGGGGGGTTCTACAGTGTGTATTCCAAAATACAGTGTGTTTTGCACAGAACCTGTGGTAACACCATCCCGCTGATTACGCAGGCAAATTTTTTTGCTCTGTTAGATCGGATCGCCCAGTGTGGTTCGCATGGCTTTAGACATGGGGAGCGGAAGGGGGTTATGAATGCTTTTTCAGATGCCTCAAAGTTTCTCAGCAATGTTGGGGTGGTGGTTACGCGTACTGAACTAATTTTCCGCACCAACATTTAATTGTTGAATGCAAACAGGAGCCGGTAACGCATTTGTACTGCAATGTTTCTGTGTTTGAAACCCACTGTTGAAATAAAGCGGTTCACATTTCACATACTTGCAAACAGGAGTCTGTAACTTGTGTAAAAAGTGTACTGCGCTGTTTCTGTGTTTGAAAACCCACTGTTGAAATAAAGCGGTTCACATTTCACATGGTGTTTGTCCTGCGAGTTATTTCCGTGAGACTTTACGCAGTCAGTGTGTGTGTGTGTGCTTACAAAATACCCTGATGCTTCTGAGACACGGCTTGTGCAGCGTATAAGCACCCCGGCCACCCGACCGCAGCTGGTGCCGCTCACACCCCGGGATCTCGCGGCCATCACCAGACTCCCCACGCCGCCGTAACTACCCGATTCCCTAGGGTTATAATAGAGCGCACTCAACCCCGCTGCAGACATGGTCCCCTTCCAAACCAATACACACTTTCACACACCTAAAGCGAGGGATGCGCCGCCTTGGGGCTTTTGGACCCTGAGGCTCCGGACCGACCGGCCGGGGGGGGGAGGGCGGGAGTTCTGACCCTTAACGACACACCATTGGCTCCTGAGGGGGCGTGACATGCACACATAACAACACGCCATTGGCTGGCAAGGGGGCGGGACATCCACCCACAGCGGACTCCCATTGGCTGGAAAAAGGGTGCGTGGTACTTGTCAAAAGTTTGACAAAAAATGTCGCTTTATACTACTACTACTGTTTCCTCCAGCGGTATAGTATTGCAGTGAGACAGCACGATGCCTGCAAGACTATGTCACGCTAAACGCCACAGATTGTGTTTGTCCGTTCGTGTCAGTCGTCCTGCAGCTACGGGGAGTGGGACACAAACATGCTGCAATGCATTCAGGAGGTTAGGATTTGTTTGTGCAACATCTGAGAAGAGTACTTGTAGCTTGAATGTGAACTGTACGTGCCCGCCCCCTTTCCTCTGTAGTGCATGAGTTCCTCCCGGCATGCCCTTCGTCATTGTTCTGTCATCTTGTATTTAAAGGGTTGTATTTCTGCTGCTGAAAATAAGCAACGGTTTTCTCACAACGCCCTTTGTTCCCTACGGAGACCTTGTCTGTCATGAAATTCTTCAAAACCTCAAGCTATAAGAAGAAGACGACAAATATGAAGCGTTACAGCAACGACATGCCATGAGACGATTGATAACGATTTCCATAGGATCCCCGCGGTTCCCTGGCAACCGTCAGCTTTGCGCAGTGGCAGTACCGTAGCATGTGAGGTTTAGCCGAGGCGTGATTATTGTTAGTTGAAAACTTTTCCCAATACCCCGCTTCCGCCGGTTTGCAATACAATCGGCGAAAGCAATTTTTGACAGTCTCGTCAGAGACTGAGCAAGGTGTTTAAAGACAGATTTTGTCATGGTGACATCATGGTAGAAAGAAACGAACTTGTTTCTTCTCAACAGAAACGCTCTTTAGCTGTTTCAGCGTTATGCAGGGAACAGCGTCTGTCGAGATTACTTTTGAGACAGCGCGAAACGCCGTGTGTCGTCAGTTTGATTTCATATTGCTCGTAGCGACGCCCGGCTTTTGTCTGTCAAACGTTAGGTTGGGCTTCTTCATGCTGCATCGTCGGCATGAGTGGAGCTTTTTAAACGTCTGTACTTACTGAGCCCCATAGGAAATCATTTGTCCCCGTTCAAGAGGTTGTGCGATGTCCTGCAGCGTTCGCAAAGCAGACCTTTTACAGTTTGAAAAGAGGAATTTATTCTGCTTCCTGTGCTTGCAGTAGTCACAAACAAAGTTGAACGTCTTTACACGATCTGCTGCAGTTTTCAGTGGGCGGGCTTTGTCAAATGGCTTGGAAAAACGCACTGTGTTTCAGCTCAGGAAACATCCTGCATGTTTTCTGTGTGTATAGCTGTCTTTTAACGCATACAGAATTCATTCGAAATCATTGATTTCTCCAATTAACAGGGGGCCCTTTTTGAACCTGCGAGAAGCAGTCTTTCAATGTAACAGATTTACTCCGGGGAAAGGCCCCAGTGGACAAAAGACGTATAATAAACGTCTATTAAACGCATACCTTATACGTCTAGATGTGGTCCGCAATTCGTCTAGAATGAAATTCTAATATACGTCTTTTGTTATACGTCAATTATACGTCTATGATTAGATGTTCATTATACATAAATGGTTGGAGTTCTATTATACGGATAAATTCAGAGGACTATTATACATGTAACTGGGTGGTTACGGAGTGGATATTTGAAATCTGACACTGAAATTGGTAGCTGTCGCTTTAAGACACGCATGTATGAGTGACGTCAGTGTGCCAGTAATTGTGGAAGTGGACATCGTAAAGTTGAGTGTGGTGTGTGGCTATGGGTGATGTGATATTCTGTGCGTCTTGGATTAGACGAGATTAAAGGAAATTGCCACTACCGTATTTTTTTCTTTGTCTTTGTTATATTAGTAGCACTTTGTGCAACCTGGTGTGTGTATATCTCCATGTATATCTATGTGAATCTTTCGGGTTAAAGGTTATACTGCATCCAATCTAAGTTCTGTTACAGAAAATAATACAACCATTCATTTTTATGATTTCATGCAGATCCAGAATAAAAAGAATCCCCATTTAAGTTTATTGTAGTACGGTGTGTTCTTTCCCAGGCTACATTAAAAACGTGTTTGCGTTTGTTTGGATGCGTTTGTTTGGGTGCTATATTATGTATTTTTCATATATAAGATATAATGATGTGTTCCTGCTTAGACATTGCACAACTTTAAAAGCTATTAAAACAGGTTTCGACAGTTAAAAACCACTTTTTATGCGCGAAACACGGGTGATTTTTCTTCTTCCTGATCAGCTTAGAAATCTGTGTACCCTGTAAGGCTTTTACTACTTAATTAAACGTTTAAAATACACGTTTCGAATAGAAAAAATCATATTCTGTTGGCTTCCTGGTATGTAGAACAAATCAGCAGGTCTTTTGTTCCCCAATCAGATGATCACCACAATTCACACTCAACCACATCACAGATCTGCCACACACACCTCGGGACAGTGACATCACTGTCTTTCATATGAATCCTTTCATATGGAAACATTTTGAGACTGCGCTTAACAATCTTAGGAAGATCACAAAACAAGCCTGTTAGCCTGGTTTTTGCCTCAAAAAATCACTCCTGAGAAAGTGAAGTACTGTAGCATTAACTAGCAAAGGTGTTTCGCAGACGTAGGCATAGTACGTAATTCAGGCTTTATGAACTCTAATAATTAATAACCCTAATTAATTGAATCCCAGGTGTGAGTTCATAAAGCCTGAATTACGTACTATGCCTATGTCTGCGAAACACCTGATCATCTACTCTAAAGACTTCAGTGCATTGTGTATATTCTAATCGCAGTGGGGGCAGGGTGTGTGGGGACAGGTTTGGTTGAAATTGCATTGGGGATCTGTGTTCTTCACACCTGAAACATTTTCTCTGAAAGCATTTTCTTCCCAGTTTAGCTGATCTTTTGCTGCCTACACATGCTTACACAGCTCCCTAGGTAAATGATCATACTTGACTGAGAAAGCTTTAGAGAACTTAACATTTTTATTATCAACAATATGTAAATACGACGTTTACATTGGCGTTATTAATTTTTCACTTGAGTGTATGGAGGAGTGTCAGCTGTCAATGAGAGCAGACCCCCCCCCCCCCCGCTCTTAGGCTGGGCAAACGATTTTTTTTAATTTTTAAAAAAGAAATAAAAATTAGATATAATGATATAAACATTTATTGCAATACATTTACTTTGGTGGGTAGCCTTGTCAGCTTGCAACATTTTGGCTGTGAATCCATCTTCAGATGTGAGGGTCTTCAGCTCAAAATTAAATGCTTGGAGTTTGTAATGTAGGGCGCGCTGAACAAGTTAAACTTTAATGCAGGGAAAATGTATTTCCCAGAATCTATACTTATTCTTATGGAAGCCCGTTTCCGCCAGGGAGTAAAAAAAAATTCGCTCTGGTATTCTCTCCGATGCAGTGCAGTTAAAAAAATATTTCTGATGCTGTTCCTAAATTAATATTGTTTATGACCATCAGAAGCTTTATGCTTCTTTTCTTTTTACCGATGGATTGAACAGGGAGAGACATTTCATAATGTACTTTTCACTGATGAAACAACAGTTGCTCTGGAACAGTTTTCAACCATGTTGTTTTATAAAAAGGGGAGATATGTGAACAAGCAGAACCCAAAACATCCACCGAAAGTTAGCCTATTCTTTTCTGAGAAGAGAAGATGGGATGGAAAGTGCCCGCGGTCATTTAATTAGTATTAAAATTTGCACTGATCCCCTTGCGAAGATATGGACATAAGAATATTTGTGCGTGGTCAAAAAAATGGCATAAAAACGACAAAGTGAAGGCTGTGAAAACATTCACAATGTACTTTATACACAAAGGAAGTGTTCTCTTACCTCTAGGAGGTTTCTTGAAAATGCTACAGGTGTACCAAAATTATTTTTGAACTTCAAGCTAACTTTACCCTGTTTTCATTCAGGTAAGGGTCAACTATATACACAATACTGCTGACAGCAGGAAAATTCCTATACAGATGCAGCCATTCAAAACGCGTGAGGTACACCACGGTACCATGCAGTGGGCGTGTCGCATCCTAACGCGGCATGACGCAGTATCACGCGTCATATGACGTCATATCGGAAAGTATCCGGAATCACGTTGTAAAACCGCCAGGAGGAGCCAATAAAGCTTAACCTCTCATGTACAGCATTTGAGCTTTTAAATTTAAACTGTGTATTACAGCATGTTAATCATCAGTCATAGCCTATCTGTCTAAGTTGGTATATTTTATGAAAGCATTATTGCTCAGTTGGGCAAAAGTGCACAACCTACCTTTATCATAAATATTTTAATTATGCAGAAATATTTTATGCATCAAAGCCTTTACCGAAGATATTACTAATAGTATTAATAATGAATGACCTTGGATAAGCATTACGCTTTTCCACATTAATTGTAGCCATCATTTTAAATGAAAAGACTTTATTTTTTCATCGACAAAAAGTAACACCACAGCATTTCGTTGATCTAACTAACAAGGATGGGACATTAGCTAGCCAATAGGATAAAGGAACAAATTACTTTTTTTGTTTATTTCTTTAGCACATTTATTTGAACATTTCCATCGATTGTACAAGCATTGAAAAACTGTCCAATCCCTAGTTCGTCTGGCATTTTCTTTTAGTATAACAGACATAAAAACTCCCTTGCTTTTAACAGAGCGTTTCATAATTTCTAACAACGAAAATTATTTAAACTGCGACACCTATCATTCAACCAGAGCTCAAAACATCACAAGGATCCTCAAGAGCACAACAAAGACTGTATTAAAAGATACTTGTATCAGATACATTAGAATCCAAGCTTTTTTATTTACGCTTTCTTATCTACGCTAAGAATTAGTCTTTAAAATTTATCACACAGTAAAAAGTCAAATTTCTGGGGCGTCCGTATACCAGAAATTATGGTACCGCTTCAGAAGGGTGTAAGCTAGTCAGATTCCAGGACTGGAATTATCTGTTTTATAATCAAGAATATGTAAAGAATATATCTAAATGTATCTAAAGAAATTAATAATGATATTAATTTAAGGATCTAAATATCTAAATCTATGTATCTATATAGCTGGTAGTATTACTGTATTTCACTTTCTTTGTAAACACGTTTTGTTAACACCCGAATCGCAGGTGGATTCTGTTTTTTGGTCTGTTATTGTCTGTAGCTCAAATCCTGCTTAACTAAAAATTAGACACAAGAAGAGTATTATTGGACAATGTTGTGAGGCTCTTGCGGAATTTCTCTGTAAGCTGAAGAGTTATAGACAGGTTGTGTATCGCTTCTTTTGATACTTGTAAAAAAACATTTTGTGTTGTGTTAATGCGACACGGAAGATAATGTGGTGTATTGGTTGTTAGTGAAGAGATTTTATCATTTAATCTCTTTACTGGGCACATTTTAATCCACTTTAATTTCAAAATAACACGTTCGTACTGTACTGTATGTACAGTACACAGCGGTACCGCAGGTTGAACTGTAGGGCACAAATCCACCCGAACCCAAAAGCCCAACATATTAATGTGCATTCGCCTGGCGCTGCGCGGTTTTCATCACTCTTTGCGGGAGTGCTGGCTGTGACTAATTAAACCGGTTTCACAGGTATTTTCAAAGTAGAAGGCAGCGAGTCTTCCAGCGAAAGACACCTCCCCCTCCTTCAAAACCCCTTTTTTGCTTGCACTAGTAGTTCTTAAGTACAGTACAGTACAGCGGCGAGGTCAGGTGGCAGTTTGTGGTGTCGCGGTCGCTCCGTGGGGCAGTTCTCCAAGCAGTGCATGGCCAGCCGGAGGCCGCCAAGCAGTGACCTAGCCGCTGGAGGGCACCTGCCACCCTCGGCACAGCACCCCGTCCCTCACCTCCAAGGCCTCCCACAGTGCACAGAGTGCCTTACAGGCCCAGGTGACGCCCGCCACTGCCACCTCCGCTTCCCGCTCCGGTCAACCCACACACCCCAGACACCTCCCGCTCCGCCCACCGCGAGACTGATTCATTCCCCCTGCCTCACCAACTCTCGCCGGCCCAAGTCAAGGCAACCACCCACCTGCTGCAACCAGTCCAACCCCAGGATACAGTCCTCGTGGACTGGGGCAAGGTAGAAGGGGTGTTTCACCCTCGCAGCCCCAAAGTGCATGGTGAGTGCCCTGGGGGTCCGGCTGCCTCGGTGCCTTGCAGGACACCAGGCCGCAGCAGGGTGATGGTCGAACCGGTGTCGACGAGGGCCTGGCAGGGTCTGCCCTCGATGAGGCAGGGAAGAAATAAGCCCTGGCTGTGGCCAACCCTTCCCACAACAGGCAGGGTGAAGCACTCCTTCTGGCTTTCCGGAGCGGGGGTAGCGTCACTCAAGGGCGGCCTTCCCCCCTTTAGGCTGCCCCGCTCCCATTTCCCGACGGCCTCCAGAGTCCCCAGGGCTCCTGCGCCTGGCACTCTTGGGCGATGTGCCCCCTCTCCCCACAGCGGTGGCAGATGACCCGCCATCGTCGCTCCCCCGGTGTCGCCGCACTGGCCGTCTCCTCCGCCCCATCTGATTCCCCGTGAGCCCCTCTGTTGGTGCCCACCAATCTCCTCGAATACAGCATCAACCTGCTCAGCCAGAGCCAGGGCCTGCTCCAAGAGGACCGGCGCGGCCAGCATCATGTGGCGCTGCACCTCAGAGTTATCTCCCGGTGGGCCTCCTCCGGGAGAGTAGGGTAACCCTGGCAGGCTAAGTAGGCCATGTCTGCAGCGACTGGACCCAGTGGCTCTCCCGCTAGGCAGCAGCGTTGGGTCAACCTTGCCCACAGCAGTCCCAGCGCCTCCCCTCTCCTGCCAAAACGCCTCCGGATGGCCGATGCCAACGCCGCGTAGTTGTACCGCTGGTCCCTGGGTACATCCAGCAACGCCTGGCTGGCCTTCCCCTCCAGGACGGCGGCGAGGTGGCCAACCATCTCCACCTGAGACCAGCCGTTTGCCCAGTCCGCCATCTGGATCTGGGCCTCAAACATCTGCTATGGGTTCTCCCCATTATAACGGCTCGGTCTCACCAGCGGAGGTTGGAGCTGGGGTGGCGGGCTGGACCCCGCTGGTCTGGCGTCTCCTTCCTGCCACACGGCCTGAGGCGACCTGGGAAAGGGCCCCCCTTCCGCTGAGTAGGTCACCGTGGGGTAGCCCTGATAAGGGCTGTGGCCACTGGCGGTGCTGAGGGGTCATCCTGGCCCCTGGCGGCTGCTGCTTGCCCCCAATAGGCGCATTGGGGGTCACTCGGCTGCTGGGTGAACCGGCGTTTCTCTGAGTCCGACATCATCGGCCGTTCACTGTCCATCCTCCCGCTTCTGACACCAATGTAATGAATTTGGGTTCGTTGAGGACGAACACAGAGACTCAAACTTGTGGAGTTTGCGCTTTATTTCTTCTCCGTCACCACCCGCCAGCAGCACTCCCGCGCCCAGATGAGAGAGAGACACAAGACAAGCCCGCCAAGAGCACGGGCCCGAGAGAGAGACAGAGAGAGAGACACCAAGGGGTGCGGAACCAGGGAACTATTTACATGGAAAAGGGGCGATATCCCCAGACTGTACACCCGTTTCACTGTTACCTGGATACCTCTTGGGGGATATCCTCTATATCCTCTTGGGGGGAATATCCTCTTGGGGCATATTCTAACAACAAGTGATTATAAGACGATCTGTCAAAGTGCGATGAAATACAATATGCTGGACAGTGTAGCGGCAAGGCTTATTAAAATACAGGAGTTAAGTTTTCTGCTCCCTTTCCCAAATGAGGCCCCATCTGTCTCTTCATCTTTGTGGTGCAGCCACAGAGAAACTATTCATGCAGGCTGATTTAAAGATGTTTTCTTTTGATAAGGGACAGCTCCCAAATGGGGGTGCACTTAGCTAAGCCTGGCTATCATGATTAATGGTCATCCATTGGCGCCTATCTGTCTAGGGAGTGCCAGATGGACATCTGGACTGCATTCCTAAGTGTCAGGAGTAAGTGACTCATATCTCACCTTGATCAACCAATCAGGGACTGGTAGGGCCGAGTAACCCACGTGGGTCTCTGATGCCCATGAAACTTTCAGCCAATGAACGAGCTGAAGTTCCTCCAGGTAAAAACAGGCAACACAGAGAAATTCAAGAGACTATTCTAAAGAGAATTCTAAGGAGAATTCCAGAGGTGCGAAAGAATTCCAGGGCAGGACGGCCCAGGAGCAGAAAGGCTCTCAAGGGGAGGACATTCTCGCAGCGCGCCTCCTGACCATCCTAAAACTCAGCCTGGACAACCACGGAATGGCCAGTGTGTCCGAGTGCCAGAACTTTCCTTTGTTCTAAGAGTCGAGAGCGGAGGTTGCCACAAGTAACCAGAGGATCCACCCGAGGTTAGCATCAGCAGCAAGCCTCGTGAACAGGTCAGAACTGTGGACAGCTGAATCAGTATTCAGAACTAGCGCTTCATCAGGAACGAACCGGTCCTCTTCCTGACTTGCTGGGACCCACAGTCATCTTTTCTCCTGTGCACAAACTTCACTAGTTAAAGCCAACACTAACCAGCTGGTGTTCAGAGCACATCGCAGGAACTTCTCGCAAGCCGCACAGCACAGCCTGGCACCGAGCCAGAGAGCGCGGATTGGACAGCAACAAGCCTGCAACTGTTTCTTTGTGCCTGCAGGAGATCTGAATCCCCAGAGATTGGATGAGTATTCAACTTCACTGCATTACAGCTCGAGAATTCAATTGTTATCCCAACCAGTTGATATCAATTTAATTCCTAAGGGTTATGTACTTGTTTTGAGTATCTAATGTAGAAGTTGTAACCAAGTTCAATCACGAAACGGTCTAAATGAATGATATACCGAACGTATGTCCTCTTGATATGTGTAACTCTTTGTAACTGAATGAATATATATCTTTTGTATTCTGATAACCCTCACGATAAGATCTGTTGGGTTTACATGCATATTCTATGTATTAATAAATGTATCCTCGTGTATTAGTACCTGTGTGTGTGCGTTGTTTGAGTTATATCGTATGGTTGAATTCTAAGGCCATTAAAAGAATCAATTTTGTGATTTACTGCCACAGTTAATAATTGTCCCAGTAAATGCCCAAACCCCTACAGAACTGGTGCCTCGTGAGAGCACACTACAACAGTATGCTTCTTAAAGTGCTTTACAGGATAACAACAATAACAACAACAATTTTACAAGTCCTGGGAGGAAGAATATCATCAATATTAATAATAATAAACTTTATTTTATATAGCGCCTTTAAAGGTGGCTTTTTTTAAAAAAAAAACTTTTTTTAAATGCATTTGCATTTGCACACAGAGCAGTGTTTACTTGAACATGGAGATGCCATACTGAATAATTCCTGCACACAACCATTGCAGCTGAATTTGCATCATTTGGAAGGGCTATGATTCATACAAGTGGTGGTGGATTTGGAGACAAAATGTATTTACATTGGGTTGCTGTAAGTGGAGCACTAATAAGCCCAAAGCTCTACTTATTATTTTATAAGAGAATGCACCTGACAAGCTGGACAGTATGCTTCTCAAAGCACTTTACAGGATAACAACAACAATAACAACAACAATTTACAAGTTCTGGGAGGAAAAATATGATCAATGTTAATAATAATAAACTTTATTTTATATAGCGCCTTTAAAGGTGACTCCTCAAAGCGCTTTACAGGATAACAACCGATGAAACAACAGTGGCTGGGGGTTGAAAATACCTGTGAAACTGGTTTGTTTACAATGTACTGCAGACACAGAGTGTTACACCAATGCATTAGCATGTTAAAGTGATTCCATTGAGGAGCCGGGCGCGATAATTGTTTTGTTCCTTGATATCTGATCTGCAAGGCCATTTGGCTGCAGCGAATGTGAATTCTGTCTGAAAAAATAAAAGTATTTTAATCAAGATTCCCTTATAAAATTAATGTGAAACAAAACAAAAACTACAAATAAGATACAATCTACAGACATTCACAACATAAACATATCTTAAAACATTGACATATATTGTTAAATTATTACTTTAAATATATACTTTAAGTTACTGAAACGGCCAGTTAATAAAATCGTTGCAATTTTGTTCTTGTTTGGAGGTGGGGATATTCTGACAACAATTGATTTAAAGACAATCTGTCAAAGTGCAATGAAATACAATATTACGGGGGTACCTTTAAAAATAAAGTTTATTATTAATTTACTGGACAGAGAGGTGAACATCATTATGCAGAAGACAAAGATAACGATTTACGTTGCATTGCCAGATTGTGAATCAATAAAAATATTAAATTAAACACGGGTTTGCGATTTAAATGGAAATGGGGGTGATGGGAACTCTTAATCTAAATAAAAATAAAATAAATAAAACAGGTTTCGATAGTTAATAACCACTTTTTATGTGCGAAACACGGGTGGTTTTTCTTCCTCCTGATCAGTTTAGAAATCTGTGTATGCTGTAAGGTTTTTACTTCCTAATTAAACTTTTAAAATACGCGTTTCCAATAGAAGCAGCATATGCTCAAGTCTTCCTGCTATGTAGAACAAATCAGCAAGTTTTTTTTCTCCAATCAGAGGGGTGTCAGATGGTGTCAGCCAATCACCATTCTGAAGCCTACCGTAATCTCTGGTATAGGGGTAGTCCAGAATGCTGTCGCATTTTCATTTTAGGAAATTATGAAACGCTCGGTTAAAAGCAGAGGAGATTGTCCGTTATAGTGGACATAAAAACAAGAGTTTGTTGCGGCGTTATTGGAAACCCAATTTTAACACAAATCGCCGGCATTATATCCTAGAAGACACAGAAAGAAAATGCAGATGAACTAGGGATTGGACAGTTTCCAAGTGCTTGTACAATCGATGGAAATGTTCGAATAACTATGCAAAAGAAATAAAAAAATCATTTATTCCTTTATCATATTGGCTAGCTAATGTCCTCTCTTTGCTAGTTACCTGTGGCTGTGTTTCTGCGTTGCGTAGCAACGAGTGACTATATTCTCAGGCGGAGGAACGTAAACAGCTTAATTTTTGTGTTAAATAATTTTTTTTAAATTAAAATTCAATCTATACAGCAATCGCATATTTGGGGACAGTTTCATAAAACTTTGATGCTTAAAATGTTTAGGGAGAAATGGAAAACTGGTGTGTATTTTTTCTTTAAACTACCAAGACCAGCCATATACAGTACAGTTTACATACAGTAATATGTTTATGTTCCTAAATTAATATCTTTTATGAGCAGTGAAAGGCATGGTGAATAGGAGATTCTCAAGAGTTACTTTGTATGATTGGAAATGAATGTGTAATTGGGTCAACGAAATGCTGTGGTGTTACTTTTTGCCAATGAAAAAATAAAGTATTTTCGTTTACAAAGACAGTTACAAAGAATGTGGACCGGGGTAATACTTTGAGTTTACAGCTTGTCCAAGGTCATTCATTATTAATACTATTAGTAATATCTTCGGTAAAGACTTTGATGCATAAAATATTTCTGCATAATTAAAATATTTATGATAAAGGTAGTAGGTTGTGTACTTTTGTCCAACTGAGCAATCTTGCTTTCATAAAATATACCAACTTTTTAATGTATAATGATTAAAATACTGCAATACACAGTTTAAATTTAAAAGTCTAAAGAGTATACAGTTTAAATTCTTAATTGAATAAAGATCGTCCCTCAGCAGTGATTGGGATTTGAAATGGAGTGTTTTCTGGTGACAGATCAAATGCTGTATATGAGAGGTTAAACTTTATTAGCTCCACCTGGCAATTTTGCAAGGTGTTTCTGGATACTATTAACATAATCTCATTTGCATACGGTACAGCTCGGTATGACGCAAAATGATGCGTTATGATGCGACACGCCCACAGCGTTGTACAGCAGCATACCCCGCTTGTTTTGAATGGCTGCGTCTGTAAAGCCCGATGTAGTGTAGTTTAACATCAAATTTCTACATTTCTACTGAAAACATACTCTGTGCGTTAATTCCAATACCGCCATGTGTCCAACTACTAGAATTGTTTTTACACAGGATGTGAAAAGGCAAAGAAAGGCAAAAGGTGATAGGGTGAGGTAGCAGGGATCAGTTCAGCGGAAATGGGTGGGACACTTCGGTAGTGTTCTGAATACGAACAGTGTTACACCCAACAGTATGGAACTGAATGCAATTATTTACGTTGCGTTCTTCTGTAGAGACATCAAAATACAAAAAAAAAACACCTGCTACTAAATAACAGTGAAACAAAACGTTCTGTCACTTATTCCACTAAATTCAGAAAGTCCTTAAAATAGCACTTTCTTTAGTTTTCTTTTACAACTTCCTTCATTTTTTCAAAGAAAGCTGTAGGAAATGTAGTAACAGACAAAGAACTTCTGGATCCCGAGATGAAGTTAAACAAATGAGTTTTATTGCATGCAAGGAACAATATAACCGAAGTATTGTTCAAAGTGCCGATACAAAACTTCCAGTTTATATAGCTCTCTTCTGCTGCTTCTGACGTAACTCATTATTATGGTAATTGCCCTTTTCTGCCTGTTCTGACGTAGCTCATTATTATGGTAATGGGGGGAGGTCACGGTGTTGGGACAGTTCACAGACTTTGGCCAAATGGTCAGTGTTAGGTTTCCTTCCTTGAGAAGGATCGCTGGATCCACGCATCGCACTGTGGAGAAGGAGGGCGTCTGGAATTTAGTTATCCCTCTTTCCTGCCATAACTCTAAGCCTGGAATGTCTGGTGTCACAAGAAGTCCAGTCCTTGTGCAGAAAGGAATCAGTTAACCCTTTCTTCACATCTTATATCTTTCTTCATTCCCCCCTTATAAAATACGGCATACGTCAGTGCTGCCTATTTTTATACACAAACAATGGCAGGGCAGATCTTTCCTTTCTAGGTGTACAGGCATGCATTACCATGACATTGTGAGTTCCACAGTTACAGCAAGATGTGATTAATGTCTTTGTACAAGTGATTACAATTACTGTATACATATAAGCAATACTAACCCTTCAAATAAATATTGTAATAAAGTTCCACCCCAGGACCCAAACGCAGACCTCAGCCACGTGGAGATCTATCATCAGGATCTTGGAAATGCAATATAGACCCAACTCTGATTATCATTTTTTGCTGATAGACATGACAACACCAGGAATGTATTGATACCATATTCCCCAGTAATGCTCCTCAGGCCTAACAAGCACACTGTTGGCCCACCTTAGGAAGCATCAGACACAGAAACAGTAACAACATCATTCTTTCTGTTTACTCAGTCTCCGGTGCGGTGGCTCGGTGACAGTGCGATGCGTGGATCCAGCGATCTCATCCTCTCAGTCAGATGGCAGAGTTGGTAATCAGTAGCACTTGATATGGTCCCTCCCCAGCAGGGTTGCAACGTCTGGCAGGGTATCTCTTCTTCACCCACACCTACTCACCAGGTATCAGGTCATGTCTTCCCTCTACTGGAGGTCCCCAAGCATCCAGCACCTGTTCACAAGCCCTGTGCACCATTTCAGCTAACAACCTACAGATGCAGCCATTCAAAACAAGCAGGCGATACTGCATTATTTTGCGGTGCACTTGACACGGTGTACCGCAAGTTACCGTATTAATACCGTAAATTCTCGCATGATACCACGTGGTACTGCAAATAAAATAATAGTTTTCGGAATTTCCGCAAGGTGGAGCTAATAAAGCTCAACCTCTCATGTTTGAGCTGTCGCCATCAAAGTCTTTACTGAAGATATTACTAATAGTATTTATAATGAATGACCTTGGACAAGCTGTAAACTCAAAGTATTGCCCTGGTCCACATGTCCACATGTCTTTACTGTGCCCGTTTAAGTATTGAATATTTATATGGAATTTTACCACTGAAGGGAAATCTTAGTAGCTGAGCATAAAAAGAATAGGAGCATAATGCATGTGAAGACCATAAACGATATTAATTTTGGAACATAAACATACAGTATTACAGCATGTAAACTGTATATGGCTGGTCTCGGTACTTTAAAGAAAAAATACACACCAGTATTCCATTTCTCCCTAAACATTTTAAGCATCGAAGTCTTTAACTAACATGTGAAATAACGTGTGTATAAAAAGTGGTAGTTTTAAACTTTTCTGCGAATACGCTCGATACTGGAGCAAACAAGCATACTTTTAGAATTTGATTAATAGGGAATATAATATGGAATCGCGTATCTAAAGAAATTAATAATGATATAATTATATCCATGTACTACAACACAATAGTACACGCTGTACAATGTCTTTTGATACTGTATGTGTAGGGCTGTTTCACCACTTTTCATACAACTGTGTGGGTAGTCTGGTGGTCTAGGTGCTGCACTTGTAAATGACAGACAGGTTGTTCAAATCTAGCCAGTGCCATGACTTTTCTTTTAACAAACATACCTTTGAAAAAATAAAATAGCAATATTTTGAATAATTAATTGACTTTTTATATTTCTAAATATCACAACATGTTCGAATCTAAGTCATTTTTTAATAACAATGAATAGTCACCTTCTTTCCTTCTGACAACGGTCCCTGCTTCTGCTACCTGCTCCTTTAGATCTCCCTTCAGATTTAAAAGGTTATTAATAATATATCTTCGGTGTCGCATCTTCCCAGTGTAGCTGATCTTTTGCTGCCTGGGTAAACTATCACAAAGCTTTAGAGAACTTATCATTTCTATTACAACAAATTGTAAATACGACGTTTACATTGGCGTTATTAATTTTTCACTTGAGTGTATGGAGGATTGTCAGCTGTCACTGAGAGCAGACCCCCCCTCTTAGGCTGCGCAAACGATCTTTTAGATTTTTATAGAGAAATGGAGGCTGTACAGTATGCGTTACAATATAAACATTTACTGTCAAACTTTAAATCAACAATTGGTTTAAAGACGATCTGTCAAAGAGCAATGAAACCTATTACTTGATTCTTATGGACGCCCGGTCCCGCAAGGGATTAAAAAAACATGCAATTGCGTATCTAAAGAAATAACAGTATAACTATGTTCATGCACAAACAGTGGGAACTCTGGGATTAGATTTCTGAATTTAGGGAAGAATGTTTCTCTAATCCCAAAGTATCTGTCACAGTGCAGTAGGAAGTGCACCTCTGTCTCTATTTCTCCCTGCTGGCAGTGGGAACACAGCCTGTCCTCTCTGGGCAGCCAGGTCTGTCTGTGTGGCCCGGTTTCTATGGCCAGGCTGTGGTCACTGAGCCTGTATTTTGTCAGGGTCTGTTTCTTTTTGTTGTTTCTTATCTTGGTCAAATATTCGGCTAGTGTGTATTGTCTGTTTAGGGTTCTGTAGAATTCCACACGGCTGGGTGTTCCCCTCCCGCCCTTCTCTGTGTACAGTAGAGCCTCCTGTCCTGGCTGGTGGAGCTCATACAGCTGTGTCTGGAGAGAATCCAGGGTATCAGCTTCAACCACATGGCTGGGCAGCTTGTTCCCCCCTCCCGCCCCTCTCTGTGTACAGTAGAGCCTCCTGTCCTGGCTGGTGGAGCTCATACAGCTGTGTCTGGAGAGAATCCAGGGTATCAGCTTCAACCACATGGCTGGGCAGCTTGTTCCCCCCTCCCGCCCCTCTCTGTGTACAGTAGAGCCTCCTGTCCTGGCTGGTGGAGCTCATACAGCTGTGTCTGGAGAGAATCCAGAGTATCAGCTTATGAGCACTCTGTGATTAAATTAATTCTCATTACATTATCATTCCCACTGTGCATAACAAGGAAGATTAATAAACATAAGGTTGTTTAATGACAATCTATTGTATATCTCATAGCTAAATAGTCAAGTCTAGCCAAAAGAGAAAACATCGACTTTATTTAAACCCAAGCGAAAGTATTAATGGTTTTTAATTACCATACTTTTATGGTACATGACTTTCCTAAAATGTATTTAAAAATAAAAACTATTGCAATTGGCACGCCTGTAGCTTTTTCACGAAACCTCCTAGAGTAACGAAATTCTTGCGTTGTACAGCTTTTCAGCTAAATATACAGTATTTATCACTTACGCCTGATATTGGAGCTGCTCACCGCGTGGTGAATAGCGACTAATAAGCAATGAAAACATTTGTCTGTCTTTCTGTGGGGGGAAGTGAATCTGATCTGATCTGCAAGACCCTTTGGCTACAAAACTAAAAATAAGACACACTCTACAGACATTCACAACAGTGACATATCGTAAAAGATTTACATATATTGTTAAATTATTACATGTTTTTCAGGAAGTTAAAAACTTCCTTAACGCGAGAAGTACTACCGTAAGTATGTACTGTACTTACTGTACTGTACTTAAGTACTACTGTAAGCAAAAAAAAAGAGGTGGGGGGGAGGTGTCTTTTGCTGGAAGACTCGCCCTCTTCTACTTTGAAAATACCTGTGAAACCGGTTTAATTCATCACAGCCAGCACTCCCACAGAGAGGGATGAAAACCACGCTGCGCCACTCCTATTTGGCATTTTAGTTATGGAGGTGGAAAGACGCACCCCCCACCTCTGGGTGCGTGACTTGTCGCCATCTTTAACCATTCTGTGTTCAAGTCGCAGTAGGTAGAGACACGTACAAAAAAAAGTTCATTCCAGCTACAATACATATATATTTTTGTGGTAAGAGGGAGCAAAACATCAGTATTTACTGCAATTAATTACTGTACGATTTATAGTTTAAATCCTGAGCCTAAATATAAAGTTAAAATCCTGACTAACGAAGCAATGTAGGAAATGCGCACACAGAAATACAGAGAAAATAAATCCGTTCTGACATCTCAAATCAGTTTCGATCAAGGTCTCCAAAACGTACAAGAAAAAGAGCATTTTCAGAGAGGAATTACGCTGTGTTTATGTAGAATAAGTGATTAGATTTATGAGCAATCTAATTTCTTATTCGTTTAAAACAGTGAAACAGCTGCAAAAGATCAACCATTTTTTGCGCATAAAAAGTGGTTATTTAGATTTTAAGCAATATCTAAGCTGGAGCACATCATTATATCTCATTTTTTATTTCTTTTTTAAAAAAAATTAAAAATCGTTTGCCCAGCCTAACAGTATTGTTGTTATTGTTTTATTCTGTAAAGCGCTTTGAGGAGCTACCTTTAAAGGCGCTATATACAATAAAGTTCATTATTATTACTATTGTTAATTTGCTGGACAGAGAGGTGAACATTATTATGCAGAAGACAAAGGTAGAGATTTACGTTGCATTGTGCATTGTGCTGCTGTAATACAGTTTAAAATAATTAAAAGTCTAAACAGTATCAGCTTTATTTATGGGTTGTAATTTAAAAAAAGTAAAAAACCGCACTCAAAATGCAATTTAAAGCTTTCTGGCAAGAGAAGACACCCAAACTAATAATGTAACATGTTACTGTTTGTGCATGAACATAGTTAAACTGTTATTTCTTAAGATACTCGATATGTTTTTTTTAATCCCTGGCGGGACCGGGCGTCCGTAAGAATCAAGTAATAGGTTTCATTGCGCTTTGACAGATCGCTTTGACAGAAACCAAATTTCCCAAATGTGCTTTTCTATATTTATTGTCAATTAATTGTCCATAATATTGCTATTCTATTTTTTCAAAGAAATGTTTGTTAAAATAAAAGTCACAGCACCAGCTGGCTTTGAACACCCAACCTGTGGTTTACAAGTCAGGCACCTAGACCACAGGACCACCCACAAGGTAACACAAGGATCAGTGAAACAGCCCTACACAAACAGTATCAACAGACATTGTACAGCGTATACTATTCTTGTGTTGCAGTACATGAATATAATTATATCATTATTAATTTCTTTAGATACGCGATTCCATATTATATTCCCTATTAATCAAATTCTAAAAGTATGCTTGTTTGCTCCAGTATCGAGTGTATTCGCAGAAAAGCTTAAAACTACCACTTTTTATACACACGTTATTTCACATGTTAGTTAAAGACTTCGATGCTTAAAATGTTTAGGGAGAAATGGAATACTGGTGTGTATTTTTTCTTTAAAGTACCGAGACCAGCCATATACTGTAATACTGTATGTTTATGTTCCAAAATTAATATCGTTTATGGCCTTCACACGCATTATGTTCCTATTCTTTTTATGTTCAGCTACTAAGATTTCCCTTCAGTGGTAAAATTCCATATAAATATTCAATACTAAAATGGGCACAGTAAAGACATTTAAATCTTTCTACGACTGACCAACGCTCCACGAGTGCCCCTGTCGGTCAACCAATTACGTACCGCGGTATGACGCACGATGACGTAGCCAATTACCCACGGTATGTGTCTGTGCCGCGCACTTTGAATGGCTGCATCTGTATAATACTGTAACAGAGAATTAGTTAGCAAATTCAACAGTCTGTTAGCCAAACTTGCAGAGGTAGTGGCCTCAGCCCACCAGGAGAACAGATTCACCATCATTAAGAGTCCAGTGTTTCCTTTACATCTCGGCAAGCTACAATAGTTAATTCGCCAGTGCATGACAGGTCCCTTTGGGGCTGGGCTTCTGAGGCATCGCACCCGCACCTGAGCTGTAGTTGAGTTCCTTTGCCAAGCATCACATCAAAATACAACATCTGTGGCTGCTGCTTTAAACCCAGTCCCTACCCAGTTTCTGGATAACTGGCACACCATTTGACTCTCACCTGGGTGTCTGACGGCATGAATTTGTCGGGCTACAAAGGGCATTAGGCTGTGATTGCCTGCAGGGCATCTGGTGTGCTGGCAGCACCACACCCCATCATCATGCAGCCCCACATTCTTTTCTAACTATGTCTATTTCTCTGCTTTAGAGGCCTCAGCCTGAATGTTCTGTAGCTGACCCTTTTTCACCAATAGAGGTTTCACAGGGGTCTCAGACTCATTGTCTCCCAGGGCCGCTCGTCTGGCATCTGCATCTGCACGGTTGTTCCCTTGAGTTACTGGAATTATTTCTTTATTGTGTTATTTACACTTTATGACAGCTACTTCAGTTGGCAGCTGCAAAGCTTCTTATCAGTTCAGAGACAAACCCAATATTCTTTACTGGAGTCCCTGCCGTGGTGAGGGAATCCTATTTCTCCCACCGGATGGTGCCTACCTCAATGCTCCTCTGTCAGCACATCTGCCCAGAACCCATTTTCCACACTTACATACAAAGGAATGGTTGATTCATCTGAGGAAACCCCAGCCTCAGCACCTGTAAGAGAGCTTGTTTCAAATTATTACAGATGGTTTTTGCTTCTGGAACCAAGGCAATCTTGTCCTTGGACTGCACTCCCCCCTTAAGCAGATCTCTTAAAAGTTGTGCTCATCCCGTAAAAACATTCCACCCGGACCCTGTTAAAATTACACAATCCTAGAAACACAAGGGCTTTATCGTAACTGCTTAATATTAGAAACTCTAAAACCTGAAGCAGCTCAGACTTGTGGGTTTCTTCATCAGGGGAAGCACTCAGAATATCAACAACATACTGAATGATCACAGAGGTCAGTTGAAGCCACGTGATACCCTGTTCTGTATAGTCATTCCTTGTAAATGCTGAATAACATCCCAGCCCAATAGATCTGGGATAGAACCACCCACATTCAGGTGATAAGTGCACGTAAATGTTAAAACCAATGTTAAAATCTGGTACTCAACAAGTAAAGCTCACTGCCCCAGTACTCTTGTGGCCTCCTAAGACAAAGTTCTTAGCTGGGTGATCAATTTTTCATTGTTCTTCCCTGTCAGTTGAACCACAGGGCAGGTCCCTGCTTACTTGATCCTGCATGTGCTTTCTGCAGTTTCTCTTAAAATGATGTGTATATTCTTGTTTACACTAATTGTAAACCCGAGATTTCCCCCGGTCAGTCTGTCTATTTTGTTTCTAGGATTTATCCAATTTCTGTGTAATACACCCCATGTAAACTGCATGTGCCTTTGTGTTTATATTTCTCCCTATCTGTCAGCGGAGATTATTCAGTTCTGCAAATTTCACAGTGGTGTTATCCACCAGCCATGATTCTAAACCTACAGCGTTTCAGCGATACCTGGTTTCAAGCCATTCAAATAAATCCAACTTTTGTTTCAACAAATTGTATATAAATACAAAAACTGTTTATCTTACTCATTTAGGTCCACCTGTACTGTACTTATACATTTCAGACGCTCTTATATTTTCCAGTCTCTTTAAGTTGCTTTTCATCATTTGCTTTCGTCAGGTCTCTTTAGTTAAGTCTAGCCAGTCCGGCTGGCTAAACACACTCGCACTGTCATTTACTATACCAAAACTCACAGTTACGCACTGCCCTCTTTTACACACACGCACGTACATGCCGGCACACAAATTCATAAAACACACATACAGATGCAGCCATTCAAAATGCGCGGGCGATACCGCATTATTTTGCGGTACGCTGTATGCAGTCTACCGCAAGCTACCGGTAAATACCGCGAGTTACCGTAAATTCTCCTATAATACGACAAGCAAAATAATAGTATCCGGAATTTCCGCAAGGTGGAGCTAATAAAGCTCAACCTCTCATGTTTGAGCTGTGGCCATCAAAGTCTTTAACGAAGATATTACTAATAGTATTAATAATGAATGACCTTGGACAAGCTGTAAGTGTAAACTCAAAGTATTGCCCTGGTCAACATTCTTTTTTTCATTGACCATCTTTGTAAAAGTAACACCACAGCATTTCGCAATCACGCATTTGTTTCCAATCATGCAAAGTACAGTGATTTACCATGCCTTTCACATGCTCATAAAAGAGATTGATTTAGGAACATAAACATATTACCGTATGCAAACTGTACTGTATACAGTATGTATATGTATATTTAATGTCTTAACTGTGCCCGTTTAAGTATTGACTATTCATATCTAATTTTACCACTGAAGGGAAATCTTAGTAGCTGAGCATAAAAAGAATAGGAGCATACTGCAACGCGTGTGAAGGCCATAAACGATATTAATTTTGGAACATAAACATACAGTATATGGCTGGTCTCGGTACTTTAAAGAAAACATACACGAAACATGGTTTCATTATGACCAGAATCTGTCTTGAGATATTTTTAACTTGATTTACAGTATTTGAGAGGTATGTCTTAACACCGATACTACAGTGCTTAAGTACTGCTCACGTATATATTTCTAGGTTTATATTATGCATTTCATAAGGTCAAATTACTTTTGAGCAACTAATAAGAAGCGCGAAACGGTATGCGTTTTAGTTTCGTTTCGTGCTGGGACCCGTGGATTGATTAGAGATATCAAGTACATACAAGTCATTTTTTAAATGTTGTAGTTCGTCTTGAAAAAATGTTACGAGTACATCATCTATCAACAATTACACAGGTTCTGTTTCCATATTGCGGATTTTGGTTACGTAATATTATTTTCTAGATTTCACGTTGTGAATATATGATTTGGGCAAACAGAGCCGCAAAGAAGTACATTATGGGTTGTTGTTTTTTTATGCAGTTTTATCTAGAACAAGCGATGCTTAAACCTTTGTCTGATTCTTGTGAAACTATCCACACGACAGTTACAGTACCTAGGAGTTGACTTCAGTGATGTCACTGATGGGATGTTTCTAAAAATCCATCCTCTGTAAAACGTCTTCTCTAGTTGTCCTGCATATGTATTCGCTAATGAAGCTGTGTGTTCTGAGCCTGGATCTCTACATTTCTGTATGAACCAGCTTAGAGGGCTAAAGACAGCTTGTGTTTAAATTGAGTGTAAGGCAATTTATGCTTCTAAAGTCATGGTCAGCATTTATTATTGTACTGTGCTGTAAACTTGTTCTGTGCCAAGTCACATTATTTTATAGCGTTTTTATAGCGTTATCAAATCCGGTGGAGTTTCCTGACTCCCATGTCACATGGTCTGTGATTGAAACTTGTAAAACCGGTTTAATTCGTCACAGCCAGCACTCCGGTTGTAAAGTAGAAGCAGGCGAGATTTCCAGCGAAAAACACCTCCCCCTTCTTCAGGTGTGAGGGTCTTCTGCTCAGAATGAAACGCTAAAATGTAATGTAGGCTCTGAATGGGTTCAATTGTGATTTGGGCTTGATTAAGGTCGCTGCCTTTCATCTAAAACCCTACTTGAATCCTTCTAAACTAAAAATCAGTGTTTGTGAGTTCTAAATATAGAGGTATCCAGGTAACAGTGAAACGGGGGGACAGTCTGGGGAGATCGCCCGTTTTCCATGTAAATAGTTCCCTGGTTCCGCACCCCTTGGTGTTTCTCTCGCTCTCTCTCGGGTCACCTGATCATTAGCTCGAAAGATTTGAGTGCTTTGTGTATATTCTAATGGTAGTGGGGGCAGGGTGTGTGGGAACAGGTTTGGTTGAAATTGCATTGGAGATCTATGTTCTTCACACCTGAAACATTTTCTCTGAAAGCATTTTCTTCGCAGTTTAACCGATCTTGTTACAGCATGTTACAGTTTACTATTATTAACCATATTAATTTTAAGTGCTTAATGTAAAATCTTGTAAAAATATATTTTCATTGTTCAAATATACATTAAGTCTGACTATCATATAATAAGTTAAATACAAAACTAAAGAAAAAATAGGGTTAAATATAATTCAAAATATTTTGCTAACAATGTTAACTGTTTATGAATAATAAAATGTATTAGCTAAGGAGTAGGATGGCACAGTTGTTAGTATGTTTTTTGTTTTGTTTCTTTTTCATAAATACAACAGTAGTACCTGATGTCTCAGTGGCTTTCAAAATTAAATTATGCATGCAAACCTGTGAACTAGAAAGATAACTAAGATATCCATCCATTTATAATGGTGGCAAAGTGGTTAGCATTGCTATCTTGCAGCACTGGGGTCCTAGGTTCAATTCCTGCCATCCTGTGTGTGTGGGGTTTACATGTTCTCTCTGGGTTACATGGTTTTTCTCCATATGTGTGATATGACTCCCTCTCGCACTCCAAAACATACTGGTAAGTTAATTGGTTTATGGGAAAACTGGCCCTGGTGTGTGTGTGTTTGTGTCTGTCTGTCCTGTGATGGACTGGCGCTATGTCCAGGGTGCATTCTGCCTTGTGTCCGTTGCTTACTGGGATAGGCTCCAAATCCTCTGTACTGGATAAAGAGATTAGAAATGGATGGAAGTAAAGGCACTGTGTGGATGGAACTATACACAGTGTTAGAAACCCACTATGAAATGGCAGCATCTCACTGAGAATAAAATATTTTATACTGCTGGCTTAAGGAAACAGCCTTTCCACCTCTCTTGCACATCAGTATCCATACCTAGTTATTTAAACAACTTGCCTCTAATTATAAACATCTTAATATGCTGGCTCTGTGGATCCGCATCAGCTATGTTTGCCCATTCCTTCAATTCATGTGCATCCAACACACAGTTCAATGCCAGCAACTACACATAATCTAAAATACAATCCTTATTTCAGTATCTATGTAAACATATAGTCTGTTAACTTCATCATCTTCATCAAAAGTATGCCTAACCCCATTAGGAAGTGTTCTTGTTATAAGTGTATTCCTCAGCTTTCCCCAAACTATCTTCTTCTTGCCAACATCTCTAGTCTTTTATCCTGCAATAACTCAGCCAACACTTAAATCTCCAAAAGCTGCTTGTGTTAATTTCTTTAAATCACAAATATCATGTGTAAATACTGGCCATGTAATACTCTGCATTGTGGAATAATAGTTTATTTTAAAGGGAACTAGAGAAACTAAGAACTAGAGAAATCTAGTTTTTTTCTAGAATTAATAAATGCACATCCTGTTCACTGAGGAAATTAAATCCACACTGAGCAATCTTCAATATGTTCAGAATATTGCAGCAAGAATCCTATCAGGGATGCATTACACCTGTTTTCAAGTCCTTGCACTGGTTACCTATCAGATTTCGAGTCAACTTCAAAATCCTTATCCTCCTTATATACTGTCCTACAACTGTTATTATTGATCTCCGAATTATTATACTTGACATGACTTCATTCAGCCTTTCCTGAACGTCTATGACAGGCAGAGAGAGTTCTGTTTCTGGTGCGATCTTTTACAGCTGACATTTCACTGTTTTAAACGAACAAGAAATTAGATTGCTCATAAATCACTTATTCTATATAAACACAGCGTAATTGCCCTCCGAAAATCTTCTTTTTCTTGTTCGTTTTAGAGACCTTGATCGAAACTGATTTTAGATGTCAGAAAGGATTTATTTTCTCTGTATTTCCTACATTGCTTTGTCGAGATTTTAACTTTATATCTAACTTTATATCTAGGCTCAGATTTCAACTATAAATCGTACAGTAATTAATAGCAGTAAATACTGATGTTTATACATAAAAAAGTCATGCCTTGGAGTATAGACCCCCAAAGGAATGCCATAGACTCAAACTGCAAAATAAACACATACAGAAAGAAAGTATTTGTATTGTAATTGCAAATCCTGGTACTGTATGAGTGATTGGTATGACTTTCCTCATTACAAATCTCTTATTAGAATTTAAATTTCTCTGTAACTCCAGGTCAGAACAGAGAAAATGTAACTGCCTTAAGGAGTTTACGATTATGAAAAATAAAAGGATAAGCATGATACGTATGTCTTCTGTCATTTTCTAAGTCATGTTACTGAGCACCAAATCTTATTGAGAATATGAATCCATTTAAGGTTTATACCATTAAAGTAACGGTTTATTCCATGCTGAAAATGTTTGTACCAGACTTTTTTGAGGCCTGTTTAATTGTGTCTGAAGTCTGATGTTGTAGATTTTATTGTTAAAAAGATCCATGAAAATGTCACTACTAAAGTTAGCTGGTACTGTTGGTACTGTAAGTGGCAAGTAGAGCTCATATTTTAGATTTTGTGTAGTTGCTAGCGTTGAACTGTGTGTTGGATGCACATGAATTGAAGGAATGGGCAAACATAGCTGATGCGGATCCACAGAGCCAGCATATTAAGATGTTTATAATTAGAGGCAATTTGTTTAAATAACTAGGTATGGATACTGATGTGCAAGAGAGGTGGAAAGGCTGTTTCCTTAAGCCAGCAGTATAAAATGTTTTATTCTCAGTGAGATGCTGCCATTTCATAGTGGGTTCCTAACACTGTGTATAGTTCCATCCACACAGTGCCTTTACTTCCATCCATTTCTCTTTATCCAGTACAGAGGATTTGGAGCCTATCCCAGTAAGCGACGGACACAAGGCAGAATACACCCTGGACATAGCGCCAGTCCATCACAGGACAGACAGACACAAACACACACACACCAAGGCCAGTTTAAATCTAACCTCAGAACCTTTCTTTTCAGAAGACTTAGTGTCTGTATCTGCTTCATTTTCTAATTTTGGTAGCACCTCTAACTGCTTGTCTTTCTTATATGCATTTACTTTGTAATCTGTGGTCCTTTTATCTGTTTTTACATCTACTGTATTGCTTTGAGATACCACCTTTAATGGTGATATATCAAATAAAGTTTTTTATTATTGTTATAGGGAAACATGATCAGATTGTCCCTGGTTCAGAAAAAAAGATCTAAAGTATACTAGTTTGTCACTCTTCTAATTCCCTTTGCTAAATGACTTTTCATACTAATCTGATCAATCTAACTGCCAGTTTTCTGTGCTTTCTCTATCCTGCTAGATTTGCAATTATTCTGAAAATTTTCATCTTGAAATAACTCATTTCTAAATACCTTTTTCACTGTTAACATCTTGCAGCAACTCTGCGACAAAATATACACTCTGACAGTTCATCCTGCTACCAACATTAAATAGAACAAATCTTAAGATTTCTATATTTATGTCTTTATTTAGTGGTTTCATTAGTGACAAAGGCTAAACTTTCTTGGAAAAATGTCTTTTATGCGTTGTGGAAAAAACTGACTTGCTTTAACAAAATATGTTTACAAATCCTTTCACCTGGCATTTTCATAGTTAGAAATTATGGAACGCTCTGTTAAAAGCAAGGGAGTTTTTATGTCCGTTGCAGTTCTTTTGCAACATGAATATAATTATATCGTTATTAATTTCTTGAGATACGCGATTCCATATTATATTCCCTTTTAATCAAATTCTAAAAGTATGCTTGTTGACTCCGGTATCGTGTTAGTTAAAGACTTCGATGCTTAAAATGTTTAGGGAGAAATGGAATACTGGTGTGTATTTTTTTCTTTAAAGTACCAAGACCAGCCATATACTGTATGTTTATGTTCCAAAATTAATATCGTTTATGGCCTTCACACGCGTTGCAGTATGCTCCTATTCTTTTTATGCTCAGGCACTAAGTAAAAGGAGATGCTTCATATTGCTTGACTAATTTTAAAAACTAAGTTATAAATGCAGACGCTCCCTCGGTGCGCTGCTCTGGTGCGCCGGCTCTTACACAGTGCCTGTCTGCCGTAAGCGTTACAATATACATACCCAACACTGCTTGTACCCATCTGTCATGCAAATAAAACACCTTGAATTGAATTGAATTGAGGGGAGAAGGGGGGGATACTAAAGCCAATACTGGCTCAATGGGCTTTGACGTGCTAATGCGTTGGTTTAACAGTCCGGGTGTGGCAGGCTTCCAATGTCAACTCGACTCGATTGGAAGACAATGAACGTATTTTAGCCCTAAATGAATTATTAGCAAACATGGTTTACATAAAATACATTATTCCAAGAAAGTTTATAATAATACGATCTATAGTTGAAATCTGAGCCTACTTTAAAAATAAAGGAAAAGCATTTTCAGAGAGCAATCACGCTGTGTTTATGTAGAAAAAGCGATTAGGTTTATGAGCAATCTAATTACCTAATCGCTTAAAACGCTATATAAAATAAAGTTTATTTAGAGATGAATGATCAATGTGGTAGTTTAAATAATGTGAGTCAGGAAACTAACACAGCGCCACCGGATTTAATAACGCAATAAAAACGCTATAAAATAATGTGACACAGTACAGCACAGTACAATAATACTGACCATGACTTTAGAAGCATAAATTACCTTACACTCAATTTAAACACAAGCTGTCTTTCTGTATGAACCTCTAAGCTGGTTCATACAGAAAATGTAGAAATGCATTAGCCTGATTATGATTAAAAACACATAATTAAACACGCGTTTGCGATTTAAATCAGAACACGATTTAAATCAATATAAATGTTTATATTGTAACGCATACTGTCCAGCCTCCATTTCTCTATAAAAATTTACTGTTGCACACACACACACAATAGAAGCAGGAACCGCTGTCAGAAGGGAAGATATGTTCAAAATATCGCAAATATCGATCATGTTGCGATATTTTGAAATATAAAAGTCAACTGATTGTCCATAATATCGCTTACCTATTTTTTCGAAGAAATGTTTGTTAAAATAAAAGTTCAGCACCAGCTGGATTCGAACACACAACCTGCCAGTTGGTAGTCACGCACCTAGACCAGTAGGCTACAAGAGAGCTCGCATGATCAGGTAGGCGAAACAGCCCTACACAGCCCTGCCGCAGTACACGGATATAATCATACCGTTATTTAATTCTTTAGATACGCGATTCCATATTATATTCCCTTTTAATCAAATTCTAAAAGTATGCTTGTTGACTCCGGTATCACGTTAGTTAAAGACTTCGAAGCTTACAATGTTTAGGGAGAAATGGAATACCGGTGTGTATTTTTTTCTTTAAAGTACCAAGACCAGCTATATACTGTATGTTTACGTTCCAAAATTAATATCGTTTATGGCCTTCACACGCGTTACAGTATGCTCCTATTCTTTTTATGCTCAGCTACTAAGATTTCCCTTCAGTGGTAAAATTCAATATCTACAACGGGCACAGTAAAGACGTTTACAGTAAGTCTTTCTACGACAGACCAACGGACCACGAGTGCCCCTGTCGGTCAACCAATCACGCACCGCGGTATCCCGTGTCATCATACCTGCGGTATCTGTACCGCGGTGTCTGTGCCGCGCACTTTGAATGGCTGCATCTGTACACATCAAGAATATATTTTTTCTCTTCGTACTACAATGTGCTGTATTTGGTTTCACTTCTACATGTATCTTTTTTTTTAACAGCGTAACTTCTCATAAACACGACATCACTTATTCCACTATCCGTCTGTTTATTTTTTCACCACTGCTCCGACCAAACACCGTCTGACAGTCTGTACCCCTTTTTCAGCTTTTGATCCTCCTGCACAGCTTCTTTTCGCGTTTGTTCAAACTTTCTTTTTTATCACATTCCGATTTCTCTTTCACGTTTATCTGCCACCACTGGTGTCGGCCACACACCAGGGCTGCAGCTACATCCTTGTGCTTATACCAATACTCATACACTTTCTTACCGGCATCATCTAAATACCTCTCAGAGTCTTTAGAGAGGACTTACACCGCACTGTTCACACGTAAGAAACGAGACCTCGAGGACTCCCTTCCTGGATCAGTAATTCACCATCCCCAGAACACCAGCATTGCTGCTTTTGCCCCGGGGTTGACTTACGCACTGGGCTTCAGTCAGAGCTATTCTTGGATCTCAACGTCTTTTAAATCCTGCTACTTAGTGCTTTGCTCTTTTATTATGAGGTGTGTTTATGTTAGTGTTGTGCGTGTGTGTATGTACACAAACAAGGAAAACACATAAAAACATACATATATCATCTACTTCTCTCCTGTTCCCTTTAAAACAAAAAAAAACACGCCACACCAATCCGTGCACGATCAAGGCATAGCTAATCTCAGGACCCCGGGCACAATTAAGGCCCACACCAGTCCTAGATTATAGGTGCAATTAAAGCACCACTCAAGCTTCAGAACCCTGGGCGCAATTAAGGCCCACACCGGTTCTGACCACAGAACTCTGAGCGGAATTAAGGCATACACCAGTTTCGAATGCCTGCACACAATGCCGCCTGCCAGACCAAATTCTGGGCTTACAGCCAACCACCCATTACATACACCGGTGTCTTTCCCGGGCCAGAGGTATCCCGAAACTCACGTTTACTCCATCATCTTGGACGATCCTCGCAGGAAACAGAGACTTCCCAATCGGTCAGACAAGAGAGGTGGGACTTTTAATAAAAGAGGAGTCCTTACCTCTTTGTATTATGCGCGCTGACCATCTCTCCTGCCGATGGGAAGCTCTGCGCCTTCTGGAGACTCCTGCCAACTACGCCAAAAATTGTTGTAACAGAAAAATAAGTTATGGATCCCAAGATGAAGTTAAACAGATGAGTTTTATTGCATGCAAGGAACAATAAAACCGAAGTATTGTTCATGCAAGGAACAATAAAACCGAAGTATTGTTCAAAGTGCCGGTACAAAACTTTCAGTTTATATAGCCCTTTTCTGCCGCTTCTGATGTAGCTCATTATTATGGTAATGGAGGGAGGTCACGGTGTTCGGACAGTTCACAGACTTTGGCCAAATGGTCAGGGTTAGGTTTCCTTCCTTGAGAAGGTGGGCATCTGGAACCCTTATCAGTTATCCCCCTTTCCTGCCATAACTCTAAGCCTGGAATGTCTGGTGTCACAAGAAGTCCAATCCTTGTGCAGAAAGGAATCAGTTAACCCCTTCTTCACATATAATATCTTTCTTCACATGGGATGTGAAAAGGAAAAGAAAGGCAAAAGGTGATAGGGTGAGGTATCAGGGATCAGTTCAGTGTAAATGGGCGGGACACTCCGATAGTGTTCTGATATGGAAGAGTATTACACCCAACAGTATGGAACTGAACGTCATTCTTTACGTCGCGTTCTTCTGTAGAGAAATCCAAATACAAAAAAAACACCTGCTACTAAATAACAGTAAAACAAAACGTTCTGTCACTTATTCCATTCAATTCAGAAAGTCCTTAAAATAGCACTTTCTTTAGTTTTCTATTTCAACTTCCTACTTTTGTTCGAAGAAAGCTGTAGGTAATGAATTTGGAAAAAACCATATGAACGCAATTTCTGTCCGAGTAACACACTGGAGATGCTGAAACGATGATGCCATGAAAAAACAGAAGCAAACCTGGATCTTCAACCCAAAGTGTTGATGTGTTTACCAGTGACATCACAGAGGTTATATTTCTTATATTTGTTATATTTCTTCTTTTAGATCACAGGCTTGAATGTATGATATAAATACGCAGTTACAGAGTCTTTGAATCATTAAAGTATGTTAGAATCCCTCGTACTGATTTAGATTGATCTTGGTGAAAATAGGACACTCAGAGGAGTGGAGAATTCGGAACAGGAGTCTCTGCTTCATTGTTCATTGAGCTTTCGATCAACGTCTAAGTGAAAGCAATTCCCTATTTGTACGTTTTGATTAAAGGACACAAAAAAGGCCTTCCTTCAAGCTGGAATCAAACCAGCAACCTAAACACTCCTAGCTGTTTCTACTACAGTCCTCCGCTCTACCAATAGACCTACTAAAGGGACGGGTTTGCATAGTTGTTGTCACACATACAGAAGCAGCCATTCAAAATGCACAGTACAAACCCGTACCGCTGGCAACTAAGCGTGTGCCACCGCGCCGTACCGTGATACGTGATTGGCTGGCCAAAATGACCAACAGGGGCACTCGTGGTGCATTGGTCGGTAGTGAAAATATTTAATCATTTAATCTCTTTACTGTGCACATTTTAATCCGCTTAGTATTGAATATTTATATGGAATTTTACCACTAAAGGGAAATTTTAGTAGCTGAGCATAAATAGAAGAGGAGCATAACTAAGGTCATAAAGGTCATAAACGATATTAATATAGGAACATAAACATATTACTTTATGCAAACTGTACTGTATACAGTATGTACAGTGGTGTGAAAAAGTGTTTGCCCCCTTCCTGATTTCTTATTTTTTTGCATGTTTGTCACACTGAAATGTTTCAGATCATCAAACAAATTGAAATATTAGACAAAGATAACACAAGTAAACACAAAATGCAGTTTTTAAATGAAGGTTTTTATTATTAAGGGAAAAAAAATCCAAACCTACATGGCCCTGTGTGAAAAAATGATTGCCCCCCTGTTAAAACATAAATCAACTGTGGTTTATCACATCTTTGGAAAGCTGAGTTCAATTTCTCTAGCCACACCCAGGCCTGATTACTGCCACACCTGTTCTCAATCAAGAAATCACTTAAATAGGACTTGCCTGACAAAGTGAAGTAGACCAAAAGATCCTCAAAAGCTAGACATCATGCTGCTATCCAAAGAAATTCAGGAACAAATGAGAAACAGAGTAATTGAGATTTATCAGTCTGGAAAAGGTTATAAAGCCATTTCTAAAGCTTTGGGACTCCAGCGAACCACAGTGAGAGCCATTATCCACAAATGGCGAAAACATGGAACACTGAACCTTCCCAGGAGTGGCTGGCCGACCAAAATTACCCCAAGAGCGCAGCGACGACTCATCCAAGAGGTCACAAAAAACCCCACAACAACATCCAAAGAACTGCAGGCTTCACTTGCCTCAGTTAAGGTCAGTGTTTGTGACTCCACCATAAGAAAGAGACTGGGCAAAAATGGCCTGCATGGCAGAGTTCCAAGACGAAAACCACTGCTGGGCAAAAAGAACATAAAGGCTTGTCTCAGTTTTGCCAGAAAACATCTTGATGATCCCCAAGACTTTTGGGAAAATACTCTGTGGACTGTCGAGACAAAAGTTGAACTTTTTGGAAGGTGTGTGTCCCATTACATCTGGCATAAAAGTAACACAGCATTTCAGAAAAGGAACATCATACCAACAGTAAAATATGGTGGTGGTAGTGTGATGGTCTTGGGCTGTTTTGCTGCTTCAGGACCTGGAAGACTTGCTGTGGTAAATGGAACCATGAATTCTGCTGTCTACCAAAAAATCCTGAAGGAGAATGTCCGGCCATCTGTTTGTGACCTCAGGCTGAAGCGCACTTGGGTTCTGCAGCAGGACAATGATCCAAAACACACCAGCAAGTCCACTTCTGAATGGCTTAAGAAAAACAAAATGAAGACTTTGGAGTGGCCTAGTCAAAGTCCTGACCTGAATCCGATTGAGATGTTGTGGCATGACCTTAAAAAAGCGGTTAAGGCTCGAAAACCCTCCAATGTGGCTGAATTACAACAATTCTGCAAAGATGAGTAGGCCAAAATTCCTCCACAGCGCTGTAAAAGACTCATTGCCAGTTATCGCAAATGCTTGATTGCAGTTGTTGCTGCTAAGGGTGGCCCAACCAGTTATTAGGTTTAGGGGGCAATCACTTTTTCACACAGGGCCATGTAAGTTTGGATTTTTTTTCCCTTAATAATAAAAACCTTCGTTTAAAAACTGCATTTTGTGTTTACTTGTGTTATCTTTGTCTAATATTTCAATTTGTTTGATGATCTGAAACATTTCAGTGTGACAAACATGCAAAAAAATAAGAAATCAGGAAGGGTGCAAACACTTTTTCACACCACTGTGTATGTATATTTAATGTCTTTACTATGCCCGTTTTAGTATTGAATATTTATATGGAATTTTACCACTGAAGGGAAATCTTAGTAGCTGTGCATAAAAAGAATAGGAGCATACTGTAATGCTTGTGAAGGCCATAAACGATATTAATTTTGGAACATAAACATACAGTATTACAGCATGTAAACTGTATATGGCTGGTCTTGGTACTTTAAAGAAAAAATACACACCAGTATTCCATTTCTACCTAAACATTTTAAGCATCGAAGTCTTTAACTAACATGTGAAACAATGTGTATAAAAAGTGGTAGTTTTAAGCTTTTCTGCGAATACGCTCGATACCGGAGTCAACAAGCATACTTTTAGAATTTGATTAATAGGGAATATAATATGGAATCGCGTATCTAAAGAAATTATAACATAATAACAATAACAATATAATTATATTCATGTACTGCAACACAGTAGTACACGCTGTACAATGTTTGTTGATTCTGTATGTGTAGGGCTGTTTCACCTCTCCTCATGTTACCTTGCGGGTGGTACTGTGGTCTATGTTCCTGACTTGTAAACCAGAGGCAGAGGCACCTCGCTGGCAGGTGGTGATGGAGAAGAAAATAAAGGCAGCTTTTAACTCCGCAAGTCACACACCAATACACACCAATACTCCATTTCTCCCTAAACATTTTAAGCACCAAAGTCTTACATGTGGTTTTCATCACTCTCTGCGGGAGTGCTGGCTGTGACTAATTAAACCGGTTTCACAGGTATTTTCAAAGTAGAAGGGGTTGAGTCTTCAGCGGGAGGGGGGAACAAGCTGCCCAGCTGTGTGGAATGCTACAGAATCCTAAACAGACAATACACACTAGCCAAATATTTGACCAAGATATCAAGACACAGCTGTATGAGCTCCACCAGTAAAACTCAAAGTATTACGCTGGTCCACAATATTTAAAACCGTCATTTTAAATGAAAAGACTTTATTTTTTCATCAACAAAAAGTAACACCCACCACAGCATTTCGTTGATATAACTAACAAGGATGGGACATTAGCAAGCCAATATGATAAAGGAATAACTTACTTTTTTGTTTATTTCTTTAGCACATTTATTTGAACATTTCCATCGATTGTACAAGCACTGAAAAACTGTTCAATCCCTAGTTCATCGGGCATTTTCTTTTACTATAACAGATATAAAAACTCCCTTCCTTTTAACAGAGCGTTTCATAATTTCTAACAATGAAAATGAGAGCTCAAAATATCACAAGGATCCTCAAGAGATCAACAAAGACAACAGAAAAAGATATGTGTATAAGATACTGTCCATGGGAATCCAAGCTTTTTTATCTACGCTAAGAAGTAGTCTTTAAAATTTCTTCATTACACAGTGAAGTCAAACTTCCGGGATGTGCCTATATTAGTACACTGGCCAAACGTTCCGAGGTCAAATTCTTCCAGCACGAGGGTACCTTTAAAGTGGAGATGACGGCACTGAAAGTTTTTGGTATGCATAAAAAACAGCAATTCTGTCTGTGAGCCCTAAATGAATTAATAGCAAACATGGTTTCATGGAGGGCTTCTCAGATAGTTGGGCATTCAGGTAGATTGCCAGGTGAAAGGATTTGTAAATATATTTTGTTAAAGCAAGTCAGTTTTTCCGCAACACATAAAAGACATTTTTCCAAGAAAGTTTAGCCTTTGTCACTAATGAAACCACTAAATAAAGACATAAATATAGAAATCTTAAGATTTTTTTTTATTCAATGTTGGTAGCAGGATGAACTGTCAGGTTGAGCTAAGTGTATATTTTGTCGCAGAGTTGCTGCAAGATGTTAACAGTGAAAAAAGGTATTTAGAAATCAGTTATTTCAAGAAGAAAATTTTCAGAATAATTGCAAATCTAGCAGGATAGAGAAAGCACAGAAAATAGGAAGTTAGATTGATCAGATTAGAATAAAAAGCCATTTAGCAAAGAGGGAATGAGAAGAGTGACAAACTAGTATACTTTTGATCTTTTTTTCTGAACCAGGTAAAATCTCATCATGTTTCTCTATAACAATAATAAAAAAACTTTATTTTATATATCACTTTTAAAAGTGGCATCTCAAAGCAATACAGTAGATGTAAAAACAGTTAAAAGGACCACAGATTACAAAGTAAATACATATAAGAAAGACAAGCAGTTAGAGGTGCTACCAAAATTAGAAAATGAAGCAGATACAGACACTAAGTCTTCTGAAAAGAAAGGTTTTGAGATTAGATTTAAATGCACTCAGGGTATGTGACTGATATCACTGGGGATACAAATCGAGAGCTCTGGGGTGCAGCTAGAGAAGGTCCTGTCACCCACAAAATGTAGATGTTCTTGAGGACAGCTAGAAGACCAGAGTCAGACGGACAAAGGTGGGGAGTAGACAGATAATAAGCCATAGATAGATAGATACTTTATTGATCCCGTGAGGGAAATTGCAGTGCAACAGCAGCTTAACACAGACAACACAGACACAGTGTAACGAATGATACAATAATAATAATACAATACATACAATACAATCAGTAGAAGAGTTCCTTGCAGTCCAGAACACACAAAGAACAGAACAAAACCAGAACAGAACAGTACACAAAAAAGTCGTATTGCACAATATGACTATAAATATATATAAATGTATTGCACAGATCCCTGGCATATATTGCACAAAAACGGTTTAAAACGGGAAAAGAAAAAGAACAGATGCAGTTTACTGTTCAGTCCAGAAACAGGTCACTGTCAATGTTGCCTCTGCCCAGACACAAGGTGGATGCGTTGTACACTCTTATGGCAAAAGGCAAGAATGACCTCCTGTAGCGCTCCCTGTTGCACCATGGATGAATCAGTCTATTGCTGAAAGTGCTCTTCATTTCTACAAGCACGTCATAGAGGGGATGGGAGACGATGTCCATGATGGCCTCTAGTTTGGACACCATTCTCCTCTCACCCACTACCTCCAGGGGGTCCAGGCCAGACCCAATGACAGAGCTTGCTCTCCTGATGAGCTTGTTCAGCCTGTTGGAATCCACTGCTCTAATCCCAGAGCCCCAGCATATCACCGCATAGAAAATGGCGCTCGCCACCACCGATTGATAGAACATATGTAGCATTTTACTACACACATTGAAGGACCTGAGCCTCCTCAAGAAGTAAAGTCGGCTCTGACCCTTCTTGTAAATGGCCTCGATGTTCTTAGACCATTCCAGTCTATCGTCGATGTGCACTCCCAGGTACTTGTACGAGTCCACCATCTCCACGCCACTCCCATGGATGTAGACAGGAGTAGGTTGGACCCTCTTCCTCCTGAAGTCTTTCACCAACTCCTTAGTCTTTGCTACATTCAATTGCAGGTGGTTCTCCCCACACCACTCCACAAAGCTGCTGACCAGTTCTCTGTACTCTTCCTCCTGCCCACCCTTGATACATCCCACAATTGCAGAGTCATCTGAGAACTTCTGCAGGTGGCATGACTTTGAGTTGTATTTAAAGTCTGAGCTATAGAGGGTGAAGAGGAATGGAGAAAGAACCGTCCCCTGAGGAGCCCCTGTGTTACTTACTACCTGTTCAGACACACAGTTTTGAAGTCTCACAGACTGTGGTCTGCCTGTCAGGTAGTCAGTGATCCACGAGATCATGGAGGCATCGACTTGCATCTCCTCCAGCTTCCTTCTTAGAAGTAAGGGCTGGATGGTATTGAAGGCACTGGAGAAGTCAAAAAACATAATCCTTATGGTGTTGCCAGCCTTGTCCAGGTGTGAGTAGGCCCTTTGTAGCATGTAGATGATTGCATCCTCCACACCAACACTGGGCTGGTAGGCGAACTGTAGGGTGTCCAGTGATGAGCTAACCAGGGGTCTCAGGTGGGATAAGACCAGCCTCTCCAGTGTCTTCATGACATGAGAAGTCAGTGCAACTGGTCTGTAGTCATTGAGGACAGAGGGGCGCCCTTTCTTTGGTACCGGGACCAGGCATGATGTCTTCCAGAGCACAGGGACTTTCTCCAAGTGCAGCCTCAGGTTGAACAGTCTCTGGAGCACTCCACTCAGCTGATCAGCACAAGCCCTCAGAACTCTGGGACAGATGTCGTCTGGTCCTGTAGCCTTACCCTGGTGGAGCCTCTTCAGCTCCCTCTTCACCTGGTCAGCCGTGATGGTCAGCCTGGCCTGGGGGATGGTGCTCATAGCGCTGTCAGTGCTGCAGGTGTTAATGGCGGAGGTGTTGGAGAGTGGCAGCTGTGGGGGATGGGGGGGTGAGTAGCTGTCGGGGGTTGTAGCTGTAGGCGGCCATGATTGTGGGGGGATGGAGGAGGTGTTGGGCAGTTGCAGCTGTGAAGGGTTAGGGAGCATGTAGCTGTGGGGGGATGGGTGTTGAGCCACAGATGACCCTGAATCAAACCTGTTAAAAAACTGGTTCAACTCGTTGGCCATCTCCAGGCTCCCCTCCATTGCACCCCCAGCCTGTGTGAAGCCAGTGATCTACAATAGGTACCGAATGAGGATGAGGATTTTGAAGTTGACTCGAAACCTGATAGAAAGCCAGTGCAAGGACTTGAAGACAGGTGTAATGCATCCCTGTTAGGAGTCTCGCTGTCATATTCTGAACATATTGAAGATTGCTCAGTGTGGATTTAATTTCCCCAGTGAACAGGATGTGCATTTATTAATTCTAGAAAAAAAAGCCTTTCTTGATTTCTCTAGTTCCTAGTTTCTCTAGTTCCCTTTAAAATAAACTATTATTCCACAATGCAGAGTATTACATGGTCAGTATTTACATATGATATTTGTGATTTAAAGAAATTAACACAAGCAGCTTTTGGGGATTTAAGTGTTGGCTGAGTTATTGCAGGATAAAAGACTAGAGATGTTGGTAAGAAAAAGATAATTTTGGGAAAGTTGAGGAATACACTGATAACAAGAACACTTCCTAATGGGGTTAGGCATACTTTTGATGAAGATGATGAAGTTAACAGACAGTATGTTTACATAGATACTGAAATGAGGATTGCATTTTAGATTTTGTGTAGTTGCTAGCATTGAACTGTGTGTTGGATGCACATGAATTGAAAGAATGGGCAAACATAGCTGATGCTGATCCACAGACCCAGCATATTAAGATGTTTATAATTAGAGGCAATTTGTTTAAATAACTAGGTATGGATACTGATGTGCAAGAGAGGTGGAAAGGCTGTTTTCTTAAGCCAGCACTATACAATATTTTATTCTCAGTGAGATGCTGCCATTTCATAGTGGGTTTCTAACACTGTGTATAGTTCCATCCACACAGTGCCTTTACTTCCATCCATTTTCTAATCTCTTTATCCAGTACAGAGGATTTGGAGCCTATCCCAGTAAGCAACGGACACAAGGCAGAATACACCCTGGACATAGCGCCAGTCCATCACAGGACAGACAGACACAAACACACACACACCAGGGCCAGTTTTCCCATAAACCAATTAACTTACCAGTATGTTTTGGAGTGCGAGAGGGAGTCATATCACACATATGGAGAAAAACCATGTAACCCAGAGAGCACATGCAAACCCCACACACACACGACAGCAGGAATTGAACCTAGGACCCCACTGCTGCAAGTAAGCAATACTAACCACTTCGCCACCATTAGAACTGATGGATATTTTAGTTATCTTTCTAGTTCACAGGTTTGCATGCATAATTTAATTTTGAAAGCCACTGAGACATCAGGTACTACTGTTGTATTTATAAAAAAGAAACAAAACAAAAAGCATACTAACAACTGTGCCATCCTACTCCTTAGTTAATATATTTTATTATTTATAAACAGTTAACATTGTTAGCAAAATATTTTGAATTATATTTTACTCTATTTTTTCTTTAGTTTTGTGTTTAACTTATTATATAATTTAATCATTTAGTCAGATTTAATGTATATTTGAACAATGAAAAATATATTTTTACAAGATGCGGGGGAAAGTGCAACAACTTATTACAGTGCTAAATTTAATATTATTGATTACTAATAGTTTATGCTAACACCTAACTTTCTTAATTAGATGTATTTAAAACAGTGAACTAAGTGTGACATAACATTCAGAAATACAATCGAGAATAGTTTTGTGGTGTTTGTATAGATGAAACGTTTCTAAAATGTATAACGTAACAAAATTAAAGACGATTAAAATCTGTAATCTTTCCACTTGTAATGTCATTAGAAAGTACAAGTTTCTGCTTTGTCTAAGGATGGTATCAAAAAGTAGTCTAAGTGGTGAGAAAGCTGTGCTTAATGATAATTAAGGGACTTAAAAGTAAAAAGAGATGCTTCATTTTGCTTGATTAATTTTAAAAAGCTTTCAGAATTTGATTAATAGGGAATATAATATGGAATCGCATATCTAAAGAAATTAATAACGATATAATTATATTCAGGTTCTGAAGCACAAACAGTGGTATAAAACTTTCCATTGTATGTGTACGGCTGTTTCAGTGCATGTTATATGACTGGATCAGTGGTGTGACAGTTTAAGTGCTCAACTTATAAGTGTGAGGTTGGGTGTTCAAATCTAGCAATTGCTATAAGCTTTCCTTTAACAAATAAACATTTCTTTGAAAAACTAAAATAGCAAATATTATTGGCATTATATTGACATTTTTTTTATTTTTCTACATAATACTACATGTTCGTACTGTATGTACACAGCGATACCGCAGGGTGTAGAGCGCAAATCCACGTGAGCCGAAAACGCTACATTATTAATACAATAATATCTTCCGTGTTGCATTAACAAGTTTAAAAGGAGGAGACACTTTACACTTTAACTCTTCAGTTCACAGAGAAATTTCACCAGAGCCTCACAGCATTGTCCAATAATACTCTTCTTGTGCCTAATTTTTAGTTTAGCAGGATTCAAGCAGGATTTCAGATGAAAGGCAGTGACGTCAAGCAAGTCCAAATCAAAGTTTAACCCGTTCAGAGCCTACATTACATTTTAGAGTTTCATTTTGAGCTGAAGACCCTCACACCTGAAGAAGACTTCACAGTCAAAACATTGCGTTTTCTCTCTTCTTTTCAGCATGGAATAAACCTATTACTTGTTCCTTTACAGACTACGCAGGCTGAAGTAGTGTTGTACAGCGATAACAGACGTTGGTAATGTCATCCCCATTAAACAATGTGCTTATCGCGCAAATCCTGCTAAACTAAAAGTGTGTATTATCCGTTAAGGGTTCTGTAGCATTCCAGTTTATGTTGGGTTTGTACTTGCAAGAACAGCGATTACAAACATTAAAATCATACTTGCTTTATACTGTCCAACTGAGCAATCTTATTTTTATAAAATATACCGACTTATTTAATGTGTACGATGCTGTAATACAGTTTAAAATAATTAAAAGTCTAAACAGTATCAACTTGAATTCTTATATTTATTAATATAACTATCAAGTGGTATTACATAAATACAGCTTTTTATTATAGATTGCACTTTTCTAAAATGTATTTTAAAAATAAAAACGATTACAATCTAATCTGATCCCAAAAGGAAGTACAATACGCCCCTTTGTTTAGCAATGGTATGAAATATAAATCTAAATGGAAAGAAAGCTATGCTGAAAGTTGATTAAGATACTTAGAAGACAAAGATAACGATTTACGTTGCATTGTCAGATTGTGAATCAATAAAGGCATTTAATTAAACACGCGTTTATGTTTTAATTTAAAATGGGGCTAATGGGGACTCACGTATTATTTCTCTCTTCTCTCTTATTGTCAAAACCCGTTCAATTGTGGTTCTTTTGGTTTCACAGAGGGCTTCTCAGATAGTTGGGCATTCAGGTAGATTGCCAGACGAAAGGATTAGTAAATATATTTTGTTAAAGCAAGTCAGTTTTTTGTGACACATAAAAGACATATTGTGGCATTATTATACAGCTGGTACAGCACCCAAACAAACGCAAACGCGTTTTTAATAAAATGCTTTTATACATTCATAAATGAAACACTTGGAGCTTGTAATGTAGGGATTTCTAAGGTCTAGGTTTTTACTTCTTAATTAAATGTTTAAAATACACGAATTTCATAAAAACAACACACGTTTCGAATAGAAAAAATCATATTCTGTTGTCTTCCTAGGATGTAGAACAGATCAGCAGGTCTTTTTTCCCCAATCAGAGGCTCTGAAAACAGCGTGCCGCCCACTGCGCTGCGTCAGAGGGGGAGGTAGCACCGGGAAGGAGGAAGCACGGAGCTCAGTATTGCACAATGACTGTATAGCACCAATTGTGTCTGCGTTCATAACTTAGTGTTTAAAATTAAACAACGTAAATCATTTTCTTTGACTTCTAAGTCCCTTAATTATCATTAAGCACAGGTTTCTTTTTTGATACCATCGTTAGACAAAGCAGGAATTTATTGTACTTTCTAATAACATTACACGTGGAAAGATTACAGATTACAGATTTTAATCGTCTTTAATTTTGTTATACATTTTGCATATGCATACACCACAAAACTATTTTCGATTGTATTTCTGAATGCTATGTATAAAAAAAACTTGCAGCTCACTTAATGATTCTAAGATGATCACGAGGAAGTGTATTGCATGTCTAATGGTCTAACCCCATTTTCCCCATTTTGATTAAAATCGCAAATGCGTTTTTAGTTAAATGCCTTTATTGATTCACAATCTGACAATGCAATGTAAACCGTTATCTTTGCATTCTAAGTCCCTTAATTCACTTTAAGCATAGCTTTCTCACTAGATTTATTTTTCATACCATTAATTTCGTTAAACAAAGCAGAAGTGTATACTACTTCCTCATGGGATCAAATGTGGAAAGATTAGAGTGTAATCGTTTTTGTTTTTTAAATACATTTTAGAAAAGTTTCTTTTATACAAAAAAGTTGCATTCAATACCACTCGATAGTTGTATTAATAGAGATAAGCTCTCTATTAAAGCTCAGGTCAAAGATCAAGCAGCAATATCTCATACACTGGGACTGATCTGTGAATTGTGATACGTGGTTGAGTGTGAATTGTGGCGCTCTAGCAGGCTTGCTGGTGTCTGTGTGGTTTGGCTGGCTGGCTGTGCCGAAAAATAAAAACTGGTTTACCAACTCTTAAGCATACTGTAGTTTTTGTTAGACCATTAGACATGCAATACACTTCCTCGTGATCATCTTAGAATCTTTGAGTAAGCTGCAAGTTTTTCTTATTTTTAATTATACATTTTAAACACTTTAATTTTGAAAACGCAACACACATTCCATACAGATACAGTACAATCACATTCTCCTGTCTTCCCGTGGTGTAAAATGAATTAGCAGGTTATTGAGATAACAATGCAGTGCCCACACTGGGGTAAAGTTAGCTTGAAGTTCGAAAATGATTTTGGCACACCTGTAACACCTGTTTTCATGAAACCTCCTGAAGTTATGAAAACACTTGCTGTGTGTACAAAGTACATTGTGACTGTTTTCACAGCCTTCACTATGTCATTTGTAAGCCATTTTTTTAACACGCTCGAATATTCTTTTGTTCATATTTTGCATTTTAAAGACCACAACTTGTGAAAATTTTCACAGCTTGCACATAAAACTATCAATGAGCTAATTCTCTTTTCTTAAACCTCTGGTTTTTCATCAATGCGTAATTATGCACTAAATGAAACCCGAAGGGATCACTGTGTACACACGTTCACAACACGAGAAATGCTGCTCAATACGGCTTCGTGCGAAAAACCCATATATCACCATAGGAAGCATAACAGCGCAGCCTCCAATTACCCAGACTGTAAGCACAGGAATAACGCTTTGTTTGATTTCTGAAACCCTTTCTTTATGTTCTGTTTTCATTCAGGTAAGGGTCAACTATATACACCATACTACTGACAGCAGGAAAATTCCTATACTTTACTCAGCAGCGTCTTAAAAACAGCACCCATGGTGTTCAAACTGATTTTTTTTACACTGAAGACTGACACAGCTTCGCATTGTGAATCTGTTTTTCTAAGAAAGCGTGTCCGTGGGGGGGGGGGGTGGTGTGTCTGTCATTGGAAGACTTGCCCTGTTCTACTTTGAAAATACCTGTGAAACTGGTTTGTTTACAAACAATGTAGACACAGAGAGTCAGACAGTGGAGTGAAATTCGGCACAGGCAGCACTCCCGGGGGGGAGAGAGAGAGAGAGATGCATGTGAAAACTGCGCAGCGCCTGGTGAATGCACAATATTGATGTAGGGCTTTCGGGTTCATGTGGATTTGCGCCCTACACGCTGTGGTACTGCTGTATACATACAGTATGAACATGTTGTGATATTTAGAAATATAAAAAAGTCAGTAGAGTGTCCATCATTTTGCTATTGCTATTTTAGTTTTTCAAATAAATGTTTGTTAGAAGACAACTCATGGCAAAAGCTGGACTTGAACACCCAACCTCTCACGTATAAGTCAGTCACTTAAACCATCACACCACTGATACATTCACATGACAACCCCTGGAACAGCCACACACATATACTACTGTTTGTGTTACAGTGCATGATATAATTATACCCCGGTGGGCGTGTCGCAGTATCACGCGGTATGACGCAGTTAACGTGGTGTCACGTGGTTAACTATCCGGCGTCGCCTTGTAAAACCGCCAGGGGGAGCTTAACCTCTCATGTACAGCATTTGAGCCTTTAATTTTGAACTGTGTATTACAGCATGTTAATCATCAGTCATTAAAATGTTGGTATATTTTATGAAAGCAAGATTGCTCAGTTGGACAAAAGTACACAACCTACCTTTATCAGAAATATTTATGCATCAAAGCTTTTACTGAAGATATTACTAATAGTATTAATAATGGATGACTTTGGACAAGCTGTATACTCAAAGTATAATTTCTTTAGCACATTTGTACAAGCACTTGGAATCTGTCCAAGCCATACTTTGTCAGGCATTTTGTTTTACTTCAACGGGCATAAAAACTTCCTTGCTTTTAACAGGGCGTTTCATAATTTCTAACTACGAAAATTATTTAAAATACGACACCTATCATTCAACTAGAGCTTAAAATATCACAAGGATCCTCAAGAGCACAGCAAAGAGTGTATTAAAAGACACTTGTATTTATCAACGCTTTCTTTTCCGTATACCAGATTTTATGGAACCACTTCAGAGGGGTGTCAGCCAGTCAGATTCCAGGAATCGGCACTTTAAAGGAAAAATACACACCAGTATTCCATTTCTCCCTAACGATTTTAAGCATCGAAGTATTTAACTAGCATGTGAAATAGCGTGTGAAAAAGTGGTAGTTTTAAGCTTTTCTGCTAATATAATATGGAATCGCGTATCTAAAGAATTTAATAACGGTATTCGTGTGCTGCGACAGGGCTGTGTAGGGCTGTTTCGCCTGCCTGTTCATGCGAGCTGTCTTGTAGCCGACTGGTCTAGGTGCGTGACTACCAACTGGCAGGTTGTGTGTTTGAATCCAGCTGGTGCTAGACTTTTCTTTTAACAAACATTTCTTCGAAAATATAGAATAGCGATATTATGGACAATCAATTGACTTTTATATTTCAAAATATCGCAACATGATCGATATTTGCGATATTTTGAACATATCTTCCCTTCTGACAGCGGTTCCTGCTTCTATTGTGTGTGTGTGTGCAACAGAGTAAATTTTTATAGAGAAATGGAGGCTGGACAGTATGCGTTACAATATAAACATTTATATTGATTTAAATCGTGTTCTGATTTAAATCGCAAACGCGTGTTTAATTATATGTGTTTTTTAATCATAATCAGGCTAATGCAACATAAATTGATACAGTATCTTTGTCTTCTAAGTATCTTAATAAACTTTCAGCATAGCTTTCTACCCGTCAAGATTTATATTTCTTGGGATTTTGGGATCAAATGTGGAAGGATTAGATTATAATCGTTTTTATTTGTCAAATACGTGATTGTATTTCTGAATGTTATGTGACACCTACAGTAGTTCACTGCTTTAAATACATCGAATTAAGAAAGTTATGTGTAGCACTTTAGATCTTTTTTCTGAACCAGGGAAAATCTGATCATGTTTCTCTATAACAATAATAAAAAACTTTATTTTACATATCGCCTTTAAAAGTGGCATCTCAAAGCAATACAGTAGATCGAAAAACAATTAAAAGGGACCAAATTAAATACCAGACAATCGCAAACGCGTTTTCAATAAAATTATTTTATTCATTCAGCAGTTTGTGAGAGGGACATCCAGCAGGGAGAGACACACACACCGGTTTTCATTGACAAAATTGTTTTTTTTCAATTCCTCTTGTCTAACAGGAATGTTTTGTTTGTGGACAGACTGTTAGACAAGAGGAAAAGACCGCCTCCTCCTACGAAGCATTAATCGCGTATCTAAGGACAATTGCAGTATACCTTTGTTCATGCACATCATTATACAGTACAGTATCTCAATTTGTATTTCGATAAAAAAAAATCGTTTGCCCAGCCACTACTGTTGTTATTGTTTTTATCCTGTAAAGCGTTTCCTTTTTCTGCGTTTTCCATTTCCTTTTTCTGATCACTCGCTTTCTGGATACACATCTCACCTGTCCTGTTCTTTGTTTTCCTGGTTTGCTGATTATGCCTGCTGCGGTCCACTCCTACCCTCACACCTAAAGAATACTATTTTAAATTTCTTGGCGCAGTTCATTAACCCTTGTATGTGCTGTCCGCGCCGAAAATGCAATTAAAAAAAAGTCAAAAAACGCGCTCAAAATACAATTTATAGCTTAATAAGATACACTCCACAGGCAAAATTAAAGACAAAATTAAAGATGATTAAAATCTGTAATCTTTCCACTTGTACTGTGAGTCATCGGACAGTTTCTGCTTTGTGTAAGGATGGTGAGAAAGCTGTGCTCAATGTATTTAAGGGAAGTTAAAGGAGATGCTTCATATTGCTTGACTAATTTTAAAAACCAAGTTATAAATGCAGACGCTCCCTCGGTGCCGCGCCGGGTGTAAATATCAAAGTATACATTCCCAACAAGAATTGTACCCATCTGTCATGCAAATAAAACACCTTGAATTGAATTGAATTGAGGGAGAGAGGGGGGTAGTGGGACAGAGATACTGTAGACAGACTCAAGGCAAATAAAATACTTATGGGTACGCAGGCATTCACGACAGCAACATACAAAACGTTTGCACGTACTGTATAGTTAAGTTATTACTTGGTTTTCAAAATGCAACGAAATACAATATTGTTGTTGCTGCTGTTCTGGTTGTTTTTATCCCGTAAAGCGTTTTGAGAAGCCACCTTTAAAGGCGATATATACTGTAAAACCGCTGATTCTTATGGAATGTGTTCCGCAGGAGATTCAAATTTTTATTTATTTTTTTTTTAATCGCGTATCTTAGGAAATCTCAGTATAACTTTGTTCATGAACAGTGGCATGTTACATTATCATTCGTTTTTTAACAAGGCTCGCCAGCTAATGTGAATCGAAACCTGTCTTGCTAGCTTTTAAAGTCGTGCATGTGTAAACTGTACTAGAGGGCATGCAAGTTACTCTGCCCCTTTCAGCTGCAGGGAGTCCCTCTGCTGCAACACACAGCAGACAGAACGGGAGACTATTGCCTTTCATATCTGACACCAGTGAAGTAAAAGGGGTGTCTAAAGGGGTGATTTCAGACCACATTTTAGTTACTTTATTTTGTTTACTTTTAACATTTCTGTAATTTACAGTAGATGTCACAATAGAAGCCCGAAGCCTATTATACTCAGTCTAGCCTTGGATCCTCTGAGTCCCATGACTCAGTCTTGTCTGCTTTCCTAGAATAAAACCAGTTAAGTCTTGTGTACTATGCAATTTATATTTTCCGATTCCATGCATTCCCTTAATGTTTAGAGTTTACTATATTCTCCAGACTCAAACACATAAGTACTAATAGCTCTGTCCCTTTAGGAGACTCTTTGCAGTACTGTGTCCCACTACCCCCATGAATTCTTTAGGTTGGGTCTAATATTTTCCAGTAATATACAGAATGGGATACAAAATGCTGTCAGGCAGGTAACAGAAAAGAGAAAAATATAAATATTTCCATTTTACAGACGTTCACACATTTATAACATTTTGGCTCAATAAAAAGCTAACCCAATAATTAAATGTGATAAAGTATAGTTTGGATGTTTATACATTCATGTTAATCGTATTCTTGATTTATTTCATGTTTCATTTGCTAACTTAGAGCATATTGTGCAATGAAGAATAAAATAGCTGCATGACAAGTGACTTCCTTCTCTCAGTGGAAATTAAAAGGTAGCCTGATAAATTATAATAAGACAGTAAGAAAGGTTCCAATCAGGAGGAGACAATTCTTTCCATCTTTTTGTTTGATTGCTGGTAGCAAACTGATCTGAGGATCTACTCCAGCTCTTTCTCTTTTTATCATACAGTAAATCTTATTTTCTTGCTTTCTGAAACACAATATAACAAAAAATAACCTCACAAACTCAAAGAAAAAATCCTTGCTCCCCCCCCTTCCCTTGGCAGTACTTCCTCCCATGCTTTTAACTAAGGGCATCTAAAATACTGTCAAACAGCTACAATGGTATCTCTGTACAAGGCTTTGACTGTGTCAATCACAGCACCTACCATTCCCTTACCAGCAACAACATGGATTCTAACACTCAGACATTAAAAAAAGTCAGGCCAAGAGAGAAAATACAGAGCTTTACAACATGCGGTACCAGTAACATTTTATCCACAGTAGACTCACCAACCAGATGTGTTTCAGTTTCTGTGATAAGCCTAGATTAATCATATCCTCTCCTCTAGTAGGAGCACCAAGTGTAAACATGTAACGCCCCTATTAAAAATAATGGCAAAACAGAAGTTCACTCTTTCTAGAACATACCTTCCTATGGACACTCCTAAAATGTATAAAATAGTGTCCACAGCATCTCATAATAGAGGCAAATGGGGAACTTCAAACTCATTTCATACAATGCCATCCATGAGGGGTTAAATATACCCTGAGAGAAATTAATTTCTGGATAATTCAACGGCTGTGATTTCTGGAATATGTATTATCCCAAATATTTTCAAAAGAAATTGAATCATTTCAATGAATCTGTGCCATTCAAGTACCTGCTCCAGACAGTAGCCACTGCTAAGGGTTTATATGAAGCTTGCATTAAAAGACTTTAAAAAAATGTCATGTTCCCATAAAAAAGTCATGCCTTGGAGTATAGACCCCCAAAGGAATGCCATAGACTCAAACTGCAAAATAAACACATACAGAAAGAAAGTATTTGTATTGTGATTGCAAATCCTGGTATGAGTGATTGGTATGACTTTCCTCATTACAAATCTCTTATTAGAATTTAAATTTCTCTGTAACTCCAGGTCAGAACAGAGAAAATGTAACTGCCTTGAGGAGTTTACGATTATGAAAAATAGAAGGATAAGCATGATACGTATGTCTTCTGTCATTTTCTAAGTCATGTTACTGAGCACCAAATCTTATTGAGAATATGAATCCATTTAAGGTTTATACCATTAAAGTAAAGGTTTATTCCATGCTGAAAATGTTTGTACCAGACTTTTTTGAGCCCTGTTTAATTGTGTCTGAAGTCTGATGTTGTAAATTTTATTGTTAAAAAGATCCATGAAAATGTCACTACTAAGTTAGCTGGTACTGTTGGTATTGTAAGTGGCAAGTAGAGCTCATATTTTAGATTTTGTGTAGTTGCTAGCTTTGAACTGTGTGTTGGATGCACATGAATTGAAGGAATGGGCAAACATAGCTGATGCGGATCCACAGAGCCAGCATATTAAGATGTTTATAATTAGAGGCAATTTGTTTAAATAACTAGGTATGGATACTGATGTGCAAGAGAGGTGGAAAGGCTGTTTCCTTAAGCCAGCCCTATAAAATGTTTTATTCTCAGTGAGATGCTGCCATTTCATAGTGGGTTTCTAACACTGTGTATAGTTCCATCAACACAGTGCCTTTACTTCCATCCATTTCTAATCTCTTTATCCAGTACAGAGGATTTGGAGCCTATCCCAGTAAGCGACGGACACAAGGCAGAATACACCCTGGACATAGCGCCAGTCCATCACAGGACAGACAGACACAAACACACACACACCAGGGCCAGTTTAAATCTAACCTCAGAACCTTTCTTTTCAGAAGACTTAGTGTCTGTATCTGCTTCATTTTCTAATTTTGGTAGCACCTCTAACTGCTTGTCTTTCTTATATGCATTTACTTTGTAATCTGTGGTCCTTTTATCTGTTTTTACATCTACTGTATTGCTTTGAGATGCCACCTTTAATGGTGATATATCAAATAAAGTTTTATATTATTGTTATAGGGAAACATGATCAGATTTAAAAAGATCTAAAGTATACTAGTTTGTCACTCTTCACATTCCCTTTGCTAAATGACTTTTCATACTAATCTGATCAATCTAACTGCCAGTTTTCTGTGCTTTCTCTATCCTGCTAGATTTGCAATTATTCTGAAAATTTTCATCTTGAAATAACTCATTTCTAAATACCTTTTTCACTGTTAACATCTTGCAGCAACTCTGCGACAAAATATACACTCTGACAGTTCATCCTGCTACCAACATTAAATAAAACAAATCTTAAGATTTCTATATTTATGTCTTTATTTAGTGGTTTCATTAGTGACAAAGGCTAAACTTTCTTGGAAAAATGTCTTTTATGTGTTGCGGAAAAAACTGACTCGCTTTAACAAAATATGTTTACAAATCCTTTCACCTGGCATTTTCATAGTTAGAAATTATGGAACGCTCTGTTAAAAGCAAGGGAGTTTTTATGTCCGTTGCAGTTCTTTTGCAACATGAATATAATTATATCGTTATTAATTTCTTGAGATACGCGATTCCATATTATATTCCCTTTTAATCAAATTCTAAAAGTATGCTTGTTGACTCCGGTATCGTGTTAGTTAAAGACTTCGATGCTTAAAATGTTTAGGGAGAAATGGAATACTGGTGTGTATGTTTTCTTTAAAGTACCGAGACCAGCCATATACTGTATGTTTAAGTTCCAAAATTAATATCGTTTATGGACTTCACACGCGTTGCAGTATGCTCCTATTCTTTTTATGCTCAGGCACTAAGATCTCCCTTCTGCTTTGTGTAAGGATGGTATCAAAAGCAATCTTAAGTGGTGAGAAAGCTGTGCTCAATGTATTTAAGGGACTTAAACGTAAAAGGAGATGCTTCAAATTGCTTGACTAATTTTAAAAACTAAGTTATAAATGCAGACGCTCCCTCGGTGCGCTGCCCTGGTGCGCCGGCTCTTACACAGTGCCTGTCTGCCGTAAGCATTACAATATACATACCCAACACTGCTTGTACCCATCTGTCATGCAAATAAAACACCTTGAATTGAATTGAATTGAGGGGAGAGGGGGGGAATACTAAAGACAATACTGGCTCAATACCAATATGGGCTTTGACGTGCTAATGCGTTGGTTTAACAGTCCGGGTGTGGCAGGCTTCCAATGTCAACTCGACTCGATTGGAAGACAATGAACATATTTTAGCCCTAAATGAATTAATAGCAAACATGGTTTACATAAAATACATTTTTCCAAGAAAGTTTATAATAATACGATCTATAGTTGAAATCTGAGCCTACTTTAAAAATAAAGGAAAAGCATTTTCAGAGAGCAATCACGCTGTGTTTATGTAGAAAAAGTGATTAGGTTTATGAGCAATCTAATTACCTATTCGCTTAAAACGCTATATAAAATAAAGTTTATTTAGAGATGAATGATCAGTGTCGCAGTTTAAATAATGGGAGTCAGGAAACTAACACACAGCGCCACCGGATTAAATTTGCCTGTGGAGTGTATCTTATTAAGCTATAAATTGTATTTTGAGCGCGTTTTTTGACTTTTTTTTAATTGCATTTTCGGCGCGGACAGCACATACAAGGGTTAATGAACTCCGCCAAGAAATTTAAAATAGTATTCTTTAGGTGTGAGGGTAGGAGTGGACCGCAGCAGGCATAATCAGCAAACCAGGAAAACAAAGAACAGGACAGGTGAGATGTGTATCCAGAAAGCGAGTGATCAGAAAAAGGAAATGGAAAACGCAGAAAAAGGAAACGCTTTACAGGATAAAAACAATAACAACAGTAGTGGCTGGGCAAACGATTTTTTTTTATCGAAATACAAATTGAGACACTGTACTGTATAATGATGTGCATGAACAAAGGTATACTGCAATTTTCCTTAGATACGCGATTAATGCTTCGTAGGAGGAGGCGGTCTTTTCCTCTTGTCTAACCACAAACAAAACATTCCTGTTAGACAAGAGGAATTGAAAAAAAACAAATATTGTCAATGAAAACCGGTGTGTGTGTCTCTCCCTGCTGGATGTCCCTCTCACAAACTGCTGAATGAATAAAATAATTTTATTGAAAACACGTTTGCGATTGTCTGGTATTTAATTTGGTCCCTTTTAACTGTTTTTCGATCTACTGTATTGCTTTGAGATGCCACTTTTAAAGGCGATATGTAAAATAAAGTTTTTTATTATTGTTATAGAGAAACATGATCAGATTTTCCCTGGTTCAGAAAAAGATCTAAGGTGCTACACATAACTTTCTTAATTCGATGTATTTAAAGCAGTGAACTACTGTAGGTGTCACATAACATTCAGAAATACAATCACGTATTTGACAAATAAAAACGATTATAATCTAATCCTTCCACATTTGATCCCAAAATCCCAAGAAATATAAATCTTGACGGGTAGAAAGCTATGCTGAAAGTTTATTAAGATACTTAGAAGACAAAGATACTGTATCAATTTATGTTGCATTAGCCTGATTATGATTAAAAAACACATATAATTAAACACGCGTTTGCGATTTAAATCAGAACACGATTTAAATCAATATAAATGTTTATATTGTAACGCATACTGTCCAGCCTCCATTTCTCTATAAAAATTTACTCTGTTGCACACACACACACAATAGAAGCAGGAACCGCTGTCAGAAGGGAAGATATGTTCAAAATATCGCAAATATCGATCATGTTGCGATATTTTGAAATATAAAAGTCAATTGATTGTCCATAATATCGCTATTCTATATTTTCGAAGAAATGTTTGTTAAAAGAAAAGTCCAGCACCAGCTGGATTCAAACACACAACCTGCCAGCTGGTAGTCACGCACCTAGACCAGTCGGCTACAAGACAGCTCGCATAAACAGGCAGGCGAAACAGCCCTACACAGCCCTGTCGCAGCACACGAATACCGTTATTAAATTCTTTAGATACGCGATTCCATATTATATTAGCAGAAAAGCTTAAAACTACCACTTTTTCACACGCTATTTCACATGCTAGTTAAATACTTCGATGCTTAAAATCGTTAGGGAGAAATGGAATACTGGTGTGTATTTTTTTCTTTAAAGTACCAAGACCAGCTATATACTGTATGTTTATGTTCCAAAATTAATATCGTTTATGGCCTTCACACGCGTTACAGTATGCTCCTATTCTTTTTATGCTCAGCTACTAAGATTTCCCTTCAGTGGTAAAATTCAATATCTACAACGGGCACAGCAAAGATGTTTACTGTACTGTAAGTCTTTCTACGACAGACCAACGGGCCACGAGTGCCCCTGTTGGTCAACCAATCACGTACTGCGGTGCCACGCGTCATCTTGCGTCACACTGAGCGACGCCACCTGCGGTACGTGTCTGTAACGCGCACTTTGAATGGCTGCATCTGTATTGTTATTATTTTCTTTAGATACGCAATTCCATATGATATTCCCTATTAATCAAATTCTAAAAGTATGCTTTGTTTACTCCGATAATGAGCGTATTCACAGAAAAGGTTAAAACGATCACAAGTATATAAACATACAGTAATATGGTCAGAAGGAGCATGTAAAAACGTTTCCGAAATAACCACATGTAAGACTTTGATGCTTAAAATGTTTAGGGAGAAATGGCATACTGGTGTGCATTTTTTTCTTTAAACTACCAATACCAGCAATATACAGTTTACATAATATGTTTATGTTCCTAAATTAATATCATTTATGAGCATGTGAAAAGCATGGTGAATCGGAGATTCTCAAAACTTACTTTGTATGATTGGAAACAAATACGTGATCGGATCAACGAAAAGCTGTGGTGTTACTTTTTGTCAATGAAAAAATAGTCTTTTCGTTTACAAAGACGGTTACAAAGAATGTGGACCAGGGTAATACTTTGAGTTTAGAGCTTGTCCAAGGTCATTCATTATTAATACTATTAGTAATATCCGGTAAAGACCTTGATGCTTAAAATATTTCTGCATACTTAAAGTATTTATGATAAAGGTAGATTGTGTACTTTTGCCCAACTGAGGAATCTTGCTTTCATAAAATACAGATGCAGCCATTCAAAGTGCGCGGCACGGACGCGTACCGCGGGTAATTGGCTACATCATCGTGCGTCATACCGCGGTACGTGATTAGTTGACCGACAGGGGCACTCGTGGTGCCCTGGTTGGTTGTAGAAAGATTTAAATGTCTTTACTGTGCCCGTTTTAGTATTGAATATTTATATGGAATTTTGCCACTGAAGGGAAATCTTAGTAGCTGAGCATAAAAAGAATAGGAGCATAACGCGTGTGAAGGCCATAAACGATATTAATTTTGGAACATAAACATACAGTATTACAGTATATGGCTGGTCTCGGTACTTTAAAGAAAAAATACACACCAGTATTCCATTTCTCCCTAAACATTTTAAGCATTGAAGTCTTTAACTAACGTGAATTAACGTGTATAAAAAGTGGTAGTTTTAAACTTTTCTGCAAATATAATATGGAATCGCGTATCTAAAGAAATTAATAACGATATAATTATATTCATATACTGCAACACAATAGTACACGCTGTACAATGTCTGTTGATACTGTATGTGTAGGGCTGTTTCACCACTCCTCATGTGACCTTGCAGGTGTTTCTATGGTCTATGTTCTCCACTTCTGAACCACAGGTTGGGTGTTCAAATCCAGTTGGCTCTACAACTTTTCTTTTAACAAACATTTCTTTAAAAAAATAAAATAGCAATATTATGGACAATCAATTGACTTTTTATATTTCTAAATATCGCAACATGTTCGAATTTAAATCATTTTTAATAACAATGAATAGTCACCTTCTTTCCTTCTGACAACAGTCCCTGCTTCTGCTTCCTGCTTCTATCGTGTGTGGGGGGGGATCCCTTTAGATCTCCCTTCAGATTTAAATGGTTATTAATTATATCTTTGGTGTTGCATCTTCCCAATGTAGCTGATCTTTTGCTGCCTGGGTAAACTATCACAAAGCTTTAGAGAACTTAACATTTCTATTATCAACAAATTGTGAATATGACATTTACAGATGCAGCCATTCAAAGTGCGCATTACAGGCAGGTGGCGTCGCGCAGCATGACGCAAGATGACACGTGGCACCGCAGTACGTGATTGGTTGACCAACAGGGGCACTCGTGGTCCGTTGGTGTGTCGTAGAAAGACTTACAGTAAACGTCTTTGCTGTGCCCGTTGTAGATATTGAATTTTACCACTGAAGGGAAATCTTAGTAGCTGAGCATAAAAAGAATAGGAGCATACTGTAACGCGTGTGAAGGCCATAAACGATATTAATTTTGGAACATAAACATACAGTATATAGCTGGTCTTAGTACTTTAAAGAAAAAAATACACACCAGTATTCCATTTCTCCCTAAACATTTTAAGCTTCGAAGTCTTTAACTAACGTGATACCGGAGTCAACAAGCATACTTTTAGAATTTGATTAATAGGGAATAGAATATGGAATCGCGTATCTAAAGAATTTAATAACGGTATGATTATATTCGTGTACTGCGACAGGGCTGTGTAGGGCTGTTTCGCCTCCCTGTTCATGTGTGTTGTCCTGTAGCCTACTGGTCTACAGGCCTGCTTACCAACTCGCAGGTTGTGTGTTCAAATCCAGCTGGTGCTGGGCTTTTCTTTTAACAAACATTTCTTCGAAAAAATAGAATAGCGATATTATGGACAATCAATTGACTTTTATATTTCAAAATATCCCAACATGATCGATTCTAAGTCATTTTTGATAACAATGAATAGTCACCTTCTTCCTTTCTGACAACGGTCCCTGCTTCTGCTTCCTGCTTCTATTGTGTGTGTGTGTGTGCAACAGAGTAAATTTTTATAGAGAAATGGAGGCTGGACAGTATGCGTTACAATATAAACATTTATATTGATTTAAATCGTGTTCTGATTTAAATCGCAAACGCGTGTTTAATTATATGTGTTTTTTAATCATAATCAGGCTAATGCTACATAAATTGATACGGTATCTTTGTCTTCTAAGTATCTTAATAAACTTTCAGCATAGCTTTCTACCTGTTAAGATTTATATTTCTTGGGATTTTGGGATCAAACGTGGAAGGATTAGATTGTAATCGTTTTTATTTGTCAAATACGTGATTGTATTTCTGAATGTTATGTGACACCTACAGTAGTTCACTGCTTTAAATACATCGAATTAAGAAAGTTATGTGTAGCACTTTAGATCTTTTTTCTGAACCAGGGAAAACCTGATCATGTTTCTCTATAACAATAATAAAAAACTTTATTTTACATATCACCTTTAAAAGTGGTAGTACCTTTTTTAGTACTATATTTTTGGATTATATTCCCTATTAATCAAACTCTAAGAGTATGTATCGGCTTATCAGTCAGGTCTTTTTTCTCTATTTGAATTGTCGTTTACACCTGCACGACTTTAAAAGCTAGCAAGACAGGTTTCGATTCACATTAGCTGGCGAGCCCTGTTAACAAAAAAACTAATAATAATGTAACATGCCACTGTTTGTTTATGAACAAAGTTATACTGAGATTTCCTTAGATATGCGATTAAAAAATAAACGTTTCATATGTTGCTGTTGTGAATGCCTGTGGAGTGTATCTTATTAAGCTCTAAATTGCATTTTGAGCGGTTTTTGACTTTTTTAAAATTGCATTTTGGGCGCGGACAGCACATACAAGGGTTAATGAACTGCGCCAAGAAATTTAAAATAGTATTCTTTAGGTGCGAGGGTAGGAGTGGACCGCAGCAGGCATAATCAGCAAACCAGGATAGTTTTGTGGTGTTTGTTTAGATGAAACGTTCCTAAAACGTATAACGTAACAAAATTAAAGACGATTAAAATCTGTAATCTTTCCACTTGTACTGTGAGTCATCAGAAAGTTTCGGCTTTGTGTAAGGATGGTATCAAAAAGCAATCTTAAGTGGTGAGAAAGCTGTGCTCAATGTATTTAAGGGACTTAAAAGTAAAAGGAGATGCTTCATATTGCTTGACTAATTTTAAAAACTAAGTTATAAATGCAGACGCTCCCTCGGTGCCGCGCCGGGTGTAACTATCAAAATATACATTCCCCACACTAATTGTACCCATTTGTCATGCAAATAAAACACCTTGAATTGAATTGAATTGAGGGAGAGATGGGGGGAGGGGGAGAGAGACAGGCAGGACTCAAGGCAAATAAGATACACACCACAGGCATTCACAACAGCAACATATGAAACGTTTGCACGTATAGTTAAGTTATTACTTGGTTTTCAAAGTGCAATGAAATACAATATTGTTGTTGTTGCTGTTCTTGTTGTCTTTATCCTGTAAAGCGTTTTGAGAAGCCACCTTTAAAGGCGATATATACTGTAAAAGCGCTGATTCTTATGGAATGTGTTCCGCCGGGGATTCAAATTTTTATTTATTTATTTTTTAATCGCCTATCTAAGGAAATCTCAGTATAACTTTGTTCATGAACAAACAGTGGCATGTTACATTATTATTAGTTTTTTTGTTAACAAGGCTCGCCAGCTAATGTGAATCGAAACCTGTCTTGCTAGCTTTTAAAGTCGTGCGAGGTGTAAACGACAATTCAAATAGAGAAAAAAGACCTGACTGACAAGCCGATACATACTCTTAGAGTTTGATTAATAAGGAATATAATACAAAAATATACTACTAAAAAAGGTACTACCACTTTTAAAGGTGATATGTAAAATAAAGTTTTTTATCATTGTTATAGAGAAACATGATCAGATTTTCCCTGGTTCAGAAAAAAAGATCTAAAGTGCTACACATAACTTTCTTAATTCGATGTATTTAAAACAGTGAACTACTGCAGGTGTAACATAACATTCAGAAATTCAATCGAGAATAGTTTTGTGGTGTTTGTTTAGATGAAACGTTCCTAAAACGTATAACGTAACAAAATTAAAGACGATTAAAATCTGTAATCTTTCCACTTGTACTGTGAGTCATCAGAAAGTTTCGGCTTTGTGTAAGGATGGTATCAAAAAGCAATCTTAAGTGGTGAGAAAGCTGTGCTCAATGTATTTAAGGGACTTAAAAGTAAAAGGAGATGCTTCATATTGCTTGACTAATTTTAAAAACTAAGTTATAAATGCAGACGCTCCCTCGGTGCCGCGCTGGGTGTAACTATCAAAATATACATTCCCAACACTAATTGTACCCTTTTGTCATGCAAATAAAACACCTTGAATTGAATTGAATTGAGGGAGAGATGGGGGGGGTGGGGGAGAGAGACAGCCAGGACTCAAGGTAAATAAGATACACACCACAGGCATTCACAACAGCAACATATGAAACGTTTGCACGTATAGTTAAGTTATTACTTGGTTTTCAAAGTGCAATGAAATACAATATTGTTGTTGTTGCTGTTCTTGTTGTCTTTATCCTGTAAAGTGTTTTGAGAAGCCACCTTTAAAGGCGATATATACTGTAAAAGCGCTGATTCTTATGGAATGTGTTCTGCCGGGGATTAGTATAACTTTGTTCATGAACAAACAGTGGCATGTTACATTATTATTAGTTTTTTTGTTAACAAGGCTCGCCAGCTAATGTGAATCGAAACCTGTCTTGCTAGCTTTTAAAGTCGTGCGAGGTGTAAACGACAATTCAAATAGAGAAAAAAGACCTGATTGACAAGATTAAATTAATGCAGATCAGTAAATCAAGGGACAAAACAACTATTGTTGGTGTGTGTGTCTCTCTCTGCTGGATGTCCCTCTCAGTCTCTGCTGATTGAATAAAAGAATTTTATTGAAAACGCGTTTGCGATTGTCTGGTATTTACTTTGGTCCCTTTTAACTGTTTTTCGATCTACTGTATTGCTTTGAGATGCCACTTTTAAAGGCGATATGTAAAATAAAGTTTTTTATTATTGTTATAGAGAAACATGATCAGATTTTTCCTGGTTCAGAAAAAAGATCTAAGGTGCTACACATAACTTTCTTAATTCGATGTATTTAAAGCAGTGAACTACTGTAGGTGTCACATAACATTCAGAAATACAATCACGTATTTGACAAATAAAAACGATTACAATCTAATCCTTCCACGTTTGATCCCAAAATCCCAAGAAATATAAATCTTAACGGGTAGAAAGCTATGCTGGAAGTTTATTAAGATACTTAGAAGACAAAGATACTGTATCAATTTATGTTGCATTAGCCTGATTATGATTAAAAAACACATATAATTAAACACGCGTTTGCGATTTAAATCAGAACACGATTTAAATCAATATAAATGTTTATATTGTAACGCATACTGTCCAGCCTCCATTTCTCCTATAAAAATTTACTCTGTTGCACACACACACACAATATAAGCAGAAGCAGGGACCGTTGTCAGAAGGGAAGAAGGTGACTATTCACTGTTATCAAAAATGACTTAGAATCGATCATGTTGCGATATTTTGAAATATAAAAGTCAATTGATTGTCCATAATATCGCTATTCTATTTTTTCGAAGAAATGTTTGTTAAAAGAAAAGTCCAGCACCAGCTGGATTTGAACACACAACCTGCAAGTTGTTAGCCAGGCACATAAACCAGTAGGCTACAGGACAACTCACATAAACAGGGAGGCGAAACAGCCCTACACAGCCCTGTCGCAGTACACGAATATAATCATATCGTTATTAAATTCTTTAGATACGCGATTCCATATTATATTAGCAGAAAAGCTTAAAACTACCACTTTTTCACACGCTATTTCACATGCTAGTTAAATACTTCGATGCTTAAAATCGTTAGGGAGAAATGGAATACCGGTGTGTATTTTTCCTTTAAAGTACCGATTCCTGGAATCTGACTGGCTGACACCCTTCTGAAGTGGTTCCATAAAATCTGGTATACGGAAAAGAAAGCGTTAATAAATACAAGTGTCTTTTAATACACTCTTTGCTGTGCTCTTGAGGATCCTTGTGATATTTTGAGCTCTAGTTGAATGATAAGTGTCGCATTTTAAATCATTTTCGTAGTTAGAAATTATGAAACGCCCTGTTAAAAGCAAGGAAGTTTTTATGCCTGTTGAAGTGAAACAAAACGCCTGACAAAGTATGGCTTGGACAGATTCCAAGTGCTTGTACAAATGTGCTAAAGAAATTATACTTTGAGTATACAGCTTGTCCAAAGTCATCCATTATTAATACTATTAGTAATATCTTCAGTAAAGGCTTTGATGCATAAATATTTCTGATAAAGGTAGGTTGTGTACTTTTGTCCAACTGAGCAATCTTGCTTTCATAAAATATACCAACATTTTAATGACTGATGATTAACATGCTGTAATACACAGTTCAAAATTAAAGGCTCAAATGCTGTACATGAGAGGTTAAGCTCCCCCTGGCAGTTTTACAAGGTGACGCCGGATAGTTTCCGGCAGAGCGTCAAATGACGCGCGATTAACCACGTGACACTGTGTGACACCGCGTGACACTGCATGATACCGCGACATGCCCACCGGGGTATGCCGCGAAATACCTCACCCATTTTGAATGGCTGCATCTGTACATTGGTGTTATTAATTTTTTCACTTGAGTGTATAGAGGAGTGTCAGCTGTCAATGAGAGTAGACCCACCCTCTTAGGCTGGGTAAACGATTTTTTTAATTTTTAAAAAAGAAATAAAAAAAATTGATATAATGGTATAAACATTTACTGCAATGCATTTACTTTGGTGGGTAGCCACGTCAGCTTGCAACGTTTTGGCTGTGAATCCTTCTTCAGGTGTGAGGGTCTTCAACTCAAAATGAAATGCTTGGAGTTCGTAATGTACAGATGCAGCCATTCAAAATGTGTGGGGCACGACACGGTACAACGCGGTGGGCGTATCGCATCAAAACGCGGTATGACGCATTTGACATCATACAGGAAATTACCATATATAAATGAGATTATGTTAATAGTATCCGGAATCACCTTGTAAAACTGCCAGGAAAACGAAAATACTTAATTTTTTTCATTGACAAAAAGTAACACCACAGCATTTCGTTGATCTAACTAACAAGGACAGAACATTAGCTAGCCAATATGATAAAGGAATAAATTACTTTTTTTGTTCATTTCTTTTGCACATTTGTGCAAGCACTTGGAAACTGTCCAATCCCTAGTTCGTCAGGCATTTTCTTTTACTATAACAGACATAAAAACTCCCTTGCTTTTAACAGAGCGTTTCATAATATCTAACAACGAAAATAATTTAAACTGTGACACTTACCATTCAACCAGAGCTCAAGAGATCACAAGGATCCTCAAGAGCACAACAAAGATTGCATTAAAAGATACGTGTATCAGATACATGAGAATCCAAGCTTTTTTATTTACGTGTTCTTATCTAAGCTAAGAAGTAGTCTTAAAATTCATCACACAGTAAAAAATCAAATTTCTGGGGAGTGCGTATACCAGAGATTATGGCACCGCTTCAGAAGGGTGTCACCCAGTCTGATTCCAGGACAGGAATGATCTGTTTTATAATTGAAAATATAATATGGAATCACGTATCTAAAGAAATTAATAATGATATTAATTTAAGGATCTAAATATCTCAATCTATGTAGCTATATAGCTGGTAGTATTACTGTATTTCACTTTCTTTGTAAACACGTTTTGTTAACACCCGAATCGCAGGTGGATTCTGTTTTTTGGTTTGTTATGGTCTGTAGCTCAAATCCTGCTTAACTAAAAATTAGACACAAGAAGAGAATTATTGGACAATGTTGTGAGGCTCTGGAGGAATTTCTCTGTAAACTGAAGAGTTATAGAGGAGACAGGTTGTGTATCGCTTCTTTTGACACTTGTAAAAAAAACATTCCAATGTTAATGCGACACGGAAGATATTGTGGTGTATTGGTCGTTAGTGAAAAGATTTAATCATTTAATCTCTTTACTGTGCACATTTTAACCTGCTTAGTATTTATATTTATATGGAATTTTACCACTAAAGGGAAATTTTAGAAGCTAAGCATAAAACGCAGAGGAGCATAAACGATATTAATTTAGGAACATAAACATCTTACGTAAACTGCATGTTGCTGGTATTGGTATTTTAAAGAAAAAATACACACCAATATTCCATTTCTCCCTAAACATTTTAAGCATCAAAGTCTTACGTGGTTGACCTGCCGACCATATTACTGTAATATCTGTATTGCTGTTTCAGTAGACGTGATAGGACTTGTCTTGGTGGCAAGATGGCTTAAGTGACTGATTTACAATATATAAGTGAAAGTGGGTGTTCAAATCCAGCAATCACTGTGAGTTTTCTTTTAACCAAAACACTTCTTTGAAAAACTAAAATAGCAAATATTATGGACACTACAGTATATTGACATTTTTTATATTTCAAAAATACTCCAATGTAACTGCTGGTGCAGGAACAGCACATTTTTCAAAACGTGTTTTTCAGCCGAAATAAACGTGTTTTTACAAACTTTGAAATCCCAGTATATCTGCTTGGTTCAGAAGAGCACACTGAGTCAGCTCTTAGCCCCACTGTGCAGATGTTGTCAAAATGTTTTTCAGCCGAGAAAAACAATATATAATATATTATATAATATATATATTTTTGCAAACTTTGGAATCCCAATGTAAATGCTGGGCTCAGAAGAACAAACTGAGTCAGCTGTTAGCCCCACAGTTCAGAAGTTGTCAAAACGTGTTTTTCAGCTCAGATAAACGCGCTTTTGCAACCTTGAGCACCCAATGTAACTGCTTGGCTCAGAAGAGCAAACTGAGTTAGCTCTTATCCCCACAGTGCAGAAATTGTCAAAACGTGTTTTTCAGCTGAGATGAACGCATTTTTGCTATCTTGAGCACCAAAATGTAACTGCTGAGGTCAGAAGAGCAAACTCAGTCAGCTGTTAGCCCCACAGTGCAGAAGTTGACAAAACGTGTTTTTCAGCTGAGAGAAACGCATTTTTGCAAACTTTGGAATCCCAATGTATCTGCTGTGCTCAAAAGAACACACCGAGTCTGCTCTTAGTCCCACTGTGCAGAAGTTGTCAAAACGTGTTTTTCACAAGAAATAAACACGTTTTTGTAACTTTGGGCACTCAAATGTAACTGCTGGGGCAGGAACAGCACATTTTTCAAAACTTGTTTTTCAGCCGAATGAACGCGTTTTTGCAAACTTTGAAATCCCAATGTAACTGCTTGGTTAAGAAGAGCACACTGAGTCAGCACTTAGCCCCACAGTGCAGAAGTTGTCAAAACGTGTTTTTCAGCCGAGATAAAGCGTTTTTGCAACCTTGAGCACCCCAACGTAACTGCTAAGGACAGAAGAGCAAACTGAGTCAGCTGTTAGCCCCACAGTTCAGAAGTTGTCAGAACGTGTTCTTCAGCCGAGATAAACGCGTATCTTCAACCTTGAGCATCCAATGTAACTGCTTGGCAATGAAGAGGTCACTGAGTCAGCTCTTAGCCCCACATTGTAGAAGTTGTCAAAACGTGTTTTTCAGCCGAGATGAACGCATTTTTGCAATCTTGAGCACCACAACGTAACTACTAAGGTCAGAAGAGCAAACTGAATCAGCTTTTAGCCCCACTGTGCAGAAGTTGTCAAAATCTGTTTTTCAGCCCAAGATCAACGTGTTTTTCAATCTGGAGTGTCCCAATGTAACTTCTGGGCTCAGAAGAGCACACTGAGTCAGCTCTCAGCCCCACTGTGCAGAAGTTGTCAAAACGTGTTATTCAGCCAGAGATAAACGCGTTTTTCAATCGGGAGCATCCCAATGTAACTGCTGGGCTCAGAAGAGCACACTGAATCAGCCTCTAGCCCCACTGTGCAGAACTTGTCAAAATGTGTTTTTCAGCCCAAGATAAACACGTTTTTCAATATGAAGCTTCCCAATGTAACTGCTGGGCTCAGAAGACCACACTGAGTCAGTACTTAGCCCCACTGTGCAGAAGTTGTCAAAATGTGTTTTTCAGCCCGAGATAAACGCTTTTTTCAACCTGGAGCGTCCCAATGTAACTGCTGGGCTCAGAAAAGCACACTGAATCAGCTCTTAGCCCAATTGTGCAGAAGTTGTCAAAATGTGTTTTTCAGCCCGAGATAAACGCGTTTTTCAATCTGGAGCTTCCCAATGTAACTGCTGGGCTCAGAAGAGCACACTGAGTCAGCTCTTAGCCCCATTGTGCAGAAGTTGTCAAAACGTGTTGTTCACCCAAGATAAACCCCTTTTTCAATCTGGAGCAAACCAATGTAACTCCTGGGCTCAGAAGAGATTACTGAATCAGCTTTTAGCCCCACTGTGCAGAAGTTGTCAAAATGTGTTTTTCAGCCCAAGATCAACGCGTTTTTCAATATGAAGCTCTACAATGTAACTGCTGGGCTCAGAAGAGCACACAGAGTCAGCTCTTAGCAGCACTGTGCAGAAGTTGTCAAAACGTGTTTTTCAGCTCAAGATAAACGCGTTTTTTAATCTGGAGCATCCCGATGTAACTGCTGGGCTCCGAAGAGCACACTGAGTCAGCTCTTAGCCCCATTGTGCAGAAGTTGTCAAAACGTGTTGTTTTCAGTCAAGATAAACGCGTTTTTGAAACCTTGAGCACCCCAATGTTACTGCTTGGCTAAGAAGAGCAAACTCAGTCATCTCTTAGCCCCACATTGTAGAAGTTGTCAAAACGTGATTTTCAGCCGAGATAATGCGTTTTTGCAATCTTTTGAATCCCAATGTAACTGCTGGGCTCAGAAGAGCCCACTGAGTCAGCTCTTAGCCCTGTTGTGCAGAAGTTTTCAAAACGTGTTTTTCAGCTGGAGATAAACACGTTTTTCAATGTGGAGCATCCCAATGTAACTACTGAGCTCAGAAGAGCACACTAAGTCAGCTCTTAGCCCCATTGTGCAGAAGTTTTCAAAACGAGTTTTTCAGCTCGAGATAAACGCGTTTTTCTACTGCAGCATCCCAATGTAACTGCTGGGTTCAGAAGAGCACACTGAGTCAGCTCTTAGCCCCATTGTGCAGAAGTTGTCAAAACGTGTTTTTCAGCCCAAGATAAATGCTTTTTTCAATCTGGAGCTTCCCAAAGTAACTGCTGGGCTCAGAAGAGCACACTGAGTCAGCTCTTAGCCGCACTGTGCAGAAGTTGTCAAAACGTGTTTTTCAGCCCAAGATAAACGCGTTTTTTAATCTGGAGCATCCCGATGTAACTGCTGGGCTCAGAAAAGCACACTGAGTCAGCTCTTAGCCCCATTGTGCAGAAGTTGTCAAAACGTGTTGTTCACCCAAGATAAACGCCTTTTTCAATCTGGAGCAAACCAATGTAACTCCTGGGCTCTGAAGGGATTAATGAATCAGCTTTTAGCCCCACTGTGCAGAAGTTGTCAAAACGTGTTATTCAGCACGTGATAAATGCGTTTTTCAATCTGGAGCATCCCAATGTAACTGCTGGGCTCAGAAGAACACACTGAATCAGCCTCTAGCCCCACTGTGCAGAAGTTGTCAAAATGTGTTTTTCAGCCCAATATAAACACGTTTTTCAATATGAAGCTTCCCAATGTAACTGCTGGGCTCAGAAGAGCACACTGAGTCAGCTCTTAGCCCCATTGTGCAGAAGTTGTCAAAACGTGTTTTTCAGCCCAAGATAAACGCGTTCTTCAATCTGGATCTTCCCAATGTAACTGCTGGGCTCAGAAGAGCACCCTGAGTCAGTACTTAGCCCCACTGTGCAGAAGTTGTCAAAATGTGTTTTTCAGCTCAAGATAAACGCGTTTTTCAAGATGAAGCTCTCCAATGTAACTGCTGGGCTCGGAAGAGCACACTGAGTCAGCACTTAGCCCCATGGTGCAGAAGTTGTCAAAACGTGTTGTTCTCCCAAGATAAACGCCTTTTTCAATCTGGAGCAAACCAATGTAACTCCTGGGCTCAGAAGAGATTAATGAATCAGCTTTTAGCCCCACTGTGCAGAAGTTGTCAAAATGTGTTTTTTTAGCCCAAGATCAACCCGTTTTTCAAGATGAAGCTCTCCAATGTAACTGCTGGGCTCAGAGGAGCACACTGAGTCAGCTCTTAGCCCCATTGTGCAGAAGTTGTCAAAACGTGTTGTTTTCAGTCAAGAAAGACGTGTTTTTGAAACCTTCAGCACCCCAATGTTACTGCTTGGCTAAGAAGAGCAAACTCAGTCATCTCTTAGCCCCACACTGTAGAAGTTGTCAAAACGTGTTTTTGAGCCTGAGATAAACGCTTTTTTCAATCTGGAGCGTCCCAAAGTAACTGCTGGGATCAGAAGAGTACACTGAGTCAGTACTTAGCCCGACTGTGCAGAAGTTGTCAAAATGTGTTTTTCAGCTCTAGATAAACACGTTTTTCAATATGAAGCTCTCCAATGTAACTGCTGAGCTCAGAAGAGAACACTGAGTCAGCTCTTAGTCCCATTGTGCAGAAGTTGTCAAAACGTGTTTTTCAGCCCAAGATAAACGCCTTTTTCAATCTGGAGCAAACCAATGTAACTCCTGGGCTCAGAAGAGATTAATGAATCAGCTTTTAGCCCCACTGTGCAGAAGTTGTCAAAACGTGTTATTCAGCACGAGATAAACGCGTTTTTCAATCTGGAGCATCCCAATGTAACTGCTGGGCTCAGAAGAGCTCAATGAATCAGCCTCTAGACCCACTGTGCAGAAGTTGTCAAAATGTGTTTTTCAGCCCAAGATAAACGCGTTTTTCAATCTGGAGCTTCCCAATGTAACTGCTGGGCTCAGAAGAGCACACTGAGTCAGTACTTAGCCCCACTGTGCAGAAGTTGTCAAAATGTGTTTTTCAGCTCAAGATAAACGCGTTTTTCAAGATGAAGCTCTCCAATGTAACTGCTGGGCTCGGAAGAGCACACTGAGTCAGCATTTAGCCCCATTGTGCAGAAGTTGTCAAAACGTGTTGTTCACCCAAGATAAACGCCTTTTTCAATCTGGAGCAAACCAATGTAACTCCTGGGCTCAGAAGAGATTAATGAATCAGCTTTTAGCCCCACTGTGCAGAAGTTGTCAAAATGTGTTTTTCAGCCCAAGATCAACGCGTTTTTCAATCTGGAGTGTCCCAAAGTAACTTCTGGGCTCAGAAGAGCACACTGAGTCAGCTCTCAGCCCCACTGTGCAGAAGTTGTCAAAACGTGTTATTCAGCCCGAGATAAACGCGTTTTTCAATCGGGAGCATCCCAATGTAACTGCTGGGCTCAGAAGAGCACACTGAATCAGCCTCTAGCCCCACTGTGCAGAAGTTGTCCAAATGTGTTTTTCAGCCCAAGATAAACACGTTTTTCAACCTGGAGCGTCCCAATGTAACTGCTGGGCTCAGAAGATCACACTGAGTCAGCTCTTAGCCCCATTGTGCAGAAGTTGTCAAAACGTGTTTTTGAGCCTGAGATAAATGCGTTTTACAATCTGGAGCATCCCAAGGTAACTGCTGGATTCAGAAGAGCACACTGAGTCAGCTCTTAGCCCCATTGTGCAGAAGTTGTCAAAACGTGTTTTTCAGCCCAAGATAAAAGCTTTTTTCAATCTGGAGCTTCCCAAAGTAACTGCTGGGCTCAGAAGAGCACACTGAGTCAGTACTTAGCCCCACTGTGCAGAAGTTGTCAAAATGTGTTTTTCAGATCAAGATAAACGCGTTTTTCAATCTGGAGCTTCCCAATGTAACTGCTGGGCTCAGAAGAGCACACTGAGTCAGCTCTTAGCCCCATTGTGCAGAAGTTGTCAAAACGTGTTGTTTTCAGTCAAGATAAACGCGTTTTTGAAACCTTGAGCACCACAATGTTACTGCTTGGCTAAGAAGAGCAAACTCAGTCATCTCTTAGCCCCACATTGTAGAAGTTGTCAATACGTGATATTCAGCCGAGATAATGCGTTTTTGCAATCTTTTGAATCCCAATGTAACTGCTGGGCTCAGAAGAGCCCACTGAGTCAGCTCTTAGCCCTGTTGTGCAGAAGTTTTCAAAACTTGTTTTTCAGCTGGAGATAAACACGTTTTTCAATGTGGAGCATCCCAATGTAACTGCTGAGCTCAGAAGAGCACACTAAGTCAGCTCTTAGCACCATTGTGCAGAAGTTTTCAAAATGAGTTTTTCAGCTCGAGATAAACGCGTTTTTCTACTGCAGCATCCCAATGTAACTGCTGGGCTCAGAAGAGCAGACTGAATCAGCCTCTAGCCCCACTGTGCAGAAGTTGTCAAAACGTGTTTTTGAGCCTGAGTTAAACGCGTTTTACAATCTGAAGCATCCCAAGGTCACTGCTGGGTTCAGAAGAGCACACTGAGTCAGCTCTTAGCCCCATTGTGCAGAAGTTGTCAAAACGTGTTTTTCAGCCTAAGATAAAAGCTTTTTTCAATCTGGAGCTTCCCAAAGTAACTGCTGGGCTCAGAAGAGCACACTGAGTCAGTACTTAGCCCCACTGTGCAGAAGTTGTCAAAATGTGTTTTTCAGCTCAAGATAAATGCGTTTTTCAATATGAAGCTCTCCAATGTAACTGCTGGGCTCAGAAGAGCACACTGAGTCAGCTCTTAGCCGCACTGTGCAGAAGTTGTCAAAACGTGTTTTTCAGCTCAAGATAAACGCGTTTTTCAAGATGAAGCTCTCCAATGTAACTGCTGGGCTCAGAGGAGCACACTGAGTCAGCTCTTAGCCCCATTGTGCAGAAGTTGTCAAAACGTGTTGTTTTCAGTCAAGATAGACGTGTTTTTGAAACCTTGAGCACCCCAATGTTACTGCTTGGCTAAGAAGAGCAAACTCAGTCATCTCTTAGCCCCACATTGTAGAAGTTGTCAAAACGTGATTTTCAGCCGAGATAATGCGTTTTTGCAATCTTTTGAATCCCAATGTAACTGCTGGGCTCAGAAGAGCCCACTGAGTCAGCTCTTAGCCCTGTTGTGCAGAAGTTTTCAAAACGTGTTTTTCAGCTGGAGATCAACGCGTTTTTCAATATGAAGCTCTACAATGTAACTGCTGGGCTCAGAAGAGCACACAGAGTCAGCTCTTAGCAGCACTGTGCAGAAGTTGTCAAAACGTGTTTTTCAGCTCAAGATAAACGCGTTTTTTAATCTGGAGCATCCCGATGTAACTGCTGGGCTCCGAAGAGCACACTGAGTCAGCTCTTAGCCCCATTGTGCAGAAGTTGTCAAAACGTGTTGTTTTCAGTCAAGATAAACGCGTTTTTGAAACCTTGAGCACCCCAATGTTACTGCTTGGCTAAGAAGAGCAAACTCAGTCATCTCTTAGCCCCACATTGTAGAAGTTGTCAAAACGTGATTTTCAGCCGAGATAATGCGTTTTTGCAATCTTTTGAATCCCAATGTAACTGCTGGGCTCAGAAGAGCCCACTGAGTCAGCTCTTAGCCCTGTTGTGCAGAAGTTTTCAAAACGTGTTTTTCAGCTGGAGATAAACACGTTTTTCAATGTGGAGCATCCCAATGTAACTACTGAGCTCAGAAGAGCACACTAAGTCAGCTCTTAGCCCCATTGTGCAGAAGTTTTCAAAACGAGTTTTTCAGCTCGAGATAAACGCGTTTTTCTACTGCAGCATCCCAATGTAACTGCTGGGTTCAGAAGAGCACACTGAGTCAGCTCTTAGCCCCATTGTGCAGAAGTTGTCAAAACGTGTTTTTCAGCCCAAGATAAATGCTTTTTTCAATCTGGAGCTTCCCAAAGTAACTGCTGGGCTCAGAAGAGCACACTGAGTCAGCTCTTAGCCGCACTGTGCAGAAGTTGTCAAAACGTGTTTTTCAGCCCAAGATAAACGCGTTTTTTAATCTGGAGCATCCCGATGTAACTGCTGGGCTCAGAAGAACACACTGAATCAGCCTCTAGCCCCACTGTGCAGAAGTTGTCAAAATGTGTTTTTCAGCCCAATATAAACACGTTTTTCAATATGAAGCTTCCCAATGTAACTGCTGGGCTCAGAAGAGCACACTGAGTCAGCTCTTAGCCCCATTGTGCAGAAGTTGTCAAAACGTGTTTTTCAGCCCAAGATAAACGCGTTCTTCAATCTGGATCTTCCCAATGTAACTGCTGGGCTCAGAAGAGCACCCTGAGTCAGTACTTAGCCCCACTGTGCAGAAGTTGTCAAAATGTGTTTTTCAGCTCAAGATAAACGCGTTTTTCAAGATGAAGCTCTCCAATGTAACTGCTGGGCTCGGAAGAGCACACTGAGTCAGCACTTAGCCCCATGGTGCAGAAGTTGTCAAAACGTGTTGTTCTCCCAAGATAAACGCCTTTTTCAATCTGGAGCAAACCAATGTAACTCCTGGGCTCAGAAGAGATTAATGAATCAGCTTTTAGCCCCACTGTGCAGAAGTTGTCAAAATGTGTTTTTTTAGCCCAAGATCAACCCGTTTTTCAAGATGAAGCTCTCCAATGTAACTGCTGGGCTCAGAGGAGCACACTGAGTCAGCTCTTAGCCCCATTGTGCAGAAGTTGTCAAAACGTGTTGTTTTCAGTCAAGAAAGACGTGTTTTTGAAACCTTCAGCACCCCAATGTTACTGCTTGGCTAAGAAGAGCAAACTCAGTCATCTCTTAGCCCCACACTGTAGAAGTTGTCAAAACGTGTTTTTGAGCCTGAGATAAACGCTTTTTTCAATCTGGAGCGTCCCAAAGTAACTGCTGGGATCAGAAGAGTACACTGAGTCAGTACTTAGCCCGACTGTGCAGAAGTTGTCAAAATGTGTTTTTCAGCTCTAGATAAACACGTTTTTCAATATGAAGCTCTCCAATGTAACTGCTGAGCTCAGAAGAGAACACTGAGTCAGCTCTTAGTCCCATTGTGCAGAAGTTGTCAAAACGTGTTTTTCAGCCCAAGATAAACGCCTTTTTCAATCTGGAGCAAACCAATGTAACTCCTGGGCTCAGAAGAGATTAATGAATCAGCTTTTAGCCCCACTGTGCAGAAGTTGTCAAAACGTGTTATTCAGCACGAGATAAACGCGTTTTTCAATCTGGAGCATCCCAATGTAACTGCTGGGCTCAGAAGAGCTCAATGAATCAGCCTCTAGACCCACTGTGCAGAAGTTGTCAAAATGTGTTTTTCAGCCCAAGATAAACGCGTTTTTCAATCTGGAGCTTCCCAATGTAACTGCTGGGCTCAGAAGAGCACACTGAGTCAGTACTTAGCCCCACTGTGCAGAAGTTGTCAAAATGTGTTTTTCAGCTCAAGATAAACGCGTTTTTCAAGATGAAGCTCTCCAATGTAACTGCTGGGCTCGGAAGAGCACACTGAGTCAGCATTTAGCCCCATTGTGCAGAAGTTGTCAAAACGTGTTGTTCACCCAAGATAAACGCCTTTTTCAATCTGGAGCAAACCAATGTAACTCCTGGGCTCAGAAGAGATTAATGAATCAGCTTTTAGCCCCACTGTGCAGAAGTTGTCAAAATGTGTTTTTCAGCCCAAGATCAACGCGTTTTTCAATCTGGAGTGTCCCAAAGTAACTTCTGGGCTCAGAAGAGCACACTGAGTCAGCTCTCAGCCCCACTGTGCAGAAGTTGTCAAAACGTGTTATTCAGCCCGAGATAAACGCGTTTTTCAATCGGGAGCATCCCAATGTAACTGCTGGGCTCAGAAGAGCACACTGAATCAGCCTCTAGCCCCACTGTGCAGAAGTTGTCCAAATGTGTTTTTCAGCCCAAGATAAACACGTTTTTCAACCTGGAGCGTCCCAATGTAACTGCTGGGCTCAGAAGATCACACTGAGTCAGCTCTTAGCCCCATTGTGCAGAAGTTGTCAAAACGTGTTTTTGAGCCTGAGATAAATGCGTTTTACAATCTGGAGCATCCCAAGGTAACTGCTGGATTCAGAAGAGCACACTGAGTCAGCTCTTAGCCCCATTGTGCAGAAGTTGTCAAAACGTGTTTTTCAGCCCAAGATAAAAGCTTTTTTCAATCTGGAGCTTCCCAAAGTAACTGCTGGGCTCAGAAGAGCACACTGAGTCAGTACTTAGCCCCACTGTGCAGAAGTTGTCAAAATGTGTTTTTCAGATCAAGATAAACGCGTTTTTCAATCTGGAGCTTCCCAATGTAACTGCTGGGCTCAGAAGAGCACACTGAGTCAGCTCTTAGCCCCATTGTGCAGAAGTTGTCAAAACGTGTTGTTTTCAGTCAAGATAAACGCGTTTTTGAAACCTTGAGCACCACAATGTTACTGCTTGGCTAAGAAGAGCAAACTCAGTCATCTCTTAGCCCCACATTGTAGAAGTTGTCAATACGTGATATTCAGCCGAGATAATGCGTTTTTGCAATCTTTTGAATCCCAATGTAACTGCTGGGCTCAGAAGAGCCCACTGAGTCAGCTCTTAGCCCTGTTGTGCAGAAGTTTTCAAAACTTGTTTTTCAGCTGGAGATAAACACGTTTTTCAATGTGGAGCATCCCAATGTAACTGCTGAGCTCAGAAGAGCACACTAAGTCAGCTCTTAGCACCATTGTGCAGAAGTTTTCAAAATGAGTTTTTCAGCTCGAGATAAACGCGTTTTTCTACTGCAGCATCCCAATGTAACTGCTGGGCTCAGAAGAGCAGACTGAATCAGCCTCTAGCCCCACTGTGCAGAAGTTGTCAAAACGTGTTTTTGAGCCTGAGTTAAACGCGTTTTACAATCTGAAGCATCCCAAGGTCACTGCTGGGTTCAGAAGAGCACACTGAGTCAGCTCTTAGCCCCATTGTGCAGAAGTTGTCAAAACGTGTTTTTCAGCCTAAGATAAAAGCTTTTTTCAATCTGGAGCTTCCCAAAGTAACTGCTGGGCTCAGAAGAGCACACTGAGTCAGTACTTAGCCCCACTGTGCAGAAGTTGTCAAAATGTGTTTTTCAGCTCAAGATAAATGCGTTTTTCAATATGAAGCTCTCCAATGTAACTGCTGGGCTCAGAAGAGCACACTGAGTCAGCTCTTAGCCGCACTGTGCAGAAGTTGTCAAAACGTGTTTTTCAGCTCAAGATAAACGCGTTTTTCAAGATGAAGCTCTCCAATGTAACTGCTGGGCTCAGAGGAGCACACTGAGTCAGCTCTTAGCCCCATTGTGCAGAAGTTGTCAAAACGTGTTGTTTTCAGTCAAGATAGACGTGTTTTTGAAACCTTGAGCACCCCAATGTTACTGCTTGGCTAAGAAGAGCAAACTCAGTCATCTCTTAGCCCCACATTGTAGAAGTTGTCAAAATGTGATTTTCAGCCGAGATAATGCGTTTTTGCAATCTTTTGAATCCCAATGTAACTGCTGGGCTAAGAAGAGCCCACTGAGTCAGCTCTTAGCCCTGTTGTGCAGAAGTTTTCAAAACATGTTTTTCAGCTGGAGATAAACAGGTTTTTCAATGTGGAGCATCCCAATGTAACTGCTGAGCTCCGAAGAGCACACTAAGTCAGCTCTTAGCCCCATTGTGCAGAAGTTTTCAAAACGAGTTTTTCAGCTCGAGATAAACGCGTTTTTCTATTGCAGCATCCCAATGTAACTGCTGGGTTCAGAAGAGCACACTGAGTCAGCTCTTAGCCCCATTGTCCAGAAGTTGTCAAAACGTGTTTTTCAGCCCAAGATAAACGCTTTTTTCAATCTGGAGCATCCCAAAGTAACTGCTGGGCTCAGAAGAGTACACTGAGTCAGTACTTAGCCCCACTGTACAGAAGTTGTCAAAATGTGTTTTTCAGCTCTAGATAAACGCGTTTTTCAATATGAAGCTCTCCAATGTAACTGCTGAGCTCAGAAGAGCACACTGAGTCAGCTCTTAGTCCCATTGTGCAGAAGTTGTCAAAACGTGTTGTTCACCCAAGATAAACGCCTTTTTCAATCTGGAGCAAACCAATGTAACTCCTGGGCTCAGAAGAGATTAATGAATCAGCTTTTAGCCCCACTGTGCAGAAGTTGTCAAAACGTGTTATTCAGCACGAGATAAACGCGTTTCTCAATCTGGAGTGTCCCAATGTAACTGCTGGGCTCAGAAGAGCACACTGAATCAGCCTCTAGCCCCACTGTGCAGAAGTTGTCAAAATGTGTTTTTCAGCCCAAGATAAACACGTTTTTCAATATGAAGCTTCCCAATGTAACTGCTGGGCTCAGAAGAGCACACTGAGTCAGCTCTTAGCCCCATTGTGCAGAAGTTGTCAAAACGTGTTTTTCAGCCCAAGATAAACGCGTTTTTCAATCTGGATCTTCCCAATGTAACTGCTGGGCTCAGAAGAGCACACTGAGTCAGTACTTAGCCCCACTGTGCAGAAGTTGTCAAAATGTGTTTTTCAGCTCAAGATAAACGCGTTTTTCAAGATGAAGCTCTCCAATGTAACTGCTGGGCTCGGAAGAGCACACTGAGTCAGCATTTAGCCCCATTGTGCAGAAGTTGTCAAAACGTGTTGTTCACCCAAGATAAATGCCTTTTTCAATCTGGAGCAAACCAATGTAACTCCTGGGCTCAGAAGAGATTAATGAATCAGCTTTTAGCCCCACTGTGCAGAAGTTGTCAAAATGTGTTTTTCAGCCCAAGATCAACGCGTTTTTCAATCTGGAGTGTCCCAATGTAACTTCTGGGCTCAGAAGAGCACACTGAGTCAGTACTTAGCCCCACTGTGCAGAAGTTGTCAAAATGTGTTTTTCAGCCCGAGATAAACGCCTTTTTCAACCTGGAGCGTCCCAATGTAACTGCTGGGCTCAGAAGAGCACACTGAGTCAGCTCTTAGCCGCACTGTGCAGAAGTTGTCAAAACGTGTTTTTCAGCTCAAGATAAACGCGTTTTTCAAGATGAAGCTCTCCAATGTAACTGCTGGGCTCAGAAGAGCAAACTGAGTCAGCTCTTAGCCCCATTGTCCAGAAGTTGTCAAAACGTGTTGTTTTCAGTCAAGATAAACGCGTTTTTGAAACCTTGAGCACCCTAATGTTACTGCTTGGCTAAGAAGAGCAAACTCAGTCATCTCTTAGCCCCACATTGTAGAAGTTGTCAAAACGTGATTTTCAGCCGAGATAATGTGTTTTTGCAATCTTTTGAATCCCAATGTAACTGCTGGGCTCAGAAGAGCCCACTGAGTCAGCTCTTAGCCCTGTTGTGCAGAAGTTTTCAAAACTTGTTTTTCAGCTGGAGATAAACACGTTTTTCAATGTGGAGCATCCCAATGTAACTGCTGAGCTCAAAAGAGCACACTAAGTCAGCTCTTAGCACCATTGTGCAGAAGTTTTCAAAATGAGTTTTTCAGCTCGAGATAAACGCGTTTTTCTACTGCAGCATCCCAATGTAACTGCTGGGCTCAGAAGAGCACACTGAATCAGCCTCTAGCCCCACTGTGCAGAAGTTGTCAAAACGTGTTTTTGAGCCTGAGATAAACGCGTTTTACAATCTGGAGCATCCCAAGGTAACTGCTGGGTTCAGAAGAGCACACTGAGTCAGCTCTTAGCCCCATTGTGCAGAAGTTGTCAAAACGTGTTTTTCAGCCCAAGATAAAAGCTTTTTTCAAACTGGAGCTTCCCAAAGTAACTGCTGGGCTCAGAAGAGCACACTGAGTCAGTACTTAGCCCCACTGTGCAGAAGTTGTCAAAATGTGTTTTTCAGCTCAAGATAAACGCGTTTTTCAATATGAAGCTCTCCAATGTAACTGCTGGGCTCAGAAGAGCACACGGAGTCAGCTCTCACCCCATTGTGCAGAAGTTGTCAAAACGTGTTTTTGAGATAGAGATAAATGCCTTTTTCAATCTGGAGCATCCCAATGTAACTGCTTTGCTCAGAAGAGCACACTAAGTCAGCTCTTAGCCCCACTGTGCAGAAGTTGTCAAAATGTGTTTTTCAGCTCAAGATAAACGCGTTTTTCAATATGAAGCTCTCCAATGTAACTGCTGGGCTCAGAAGAGCGCACTGAGTCAGCTCTTAGCCGCACTGTGCAGAAGTTGTCAAAACGTGTTTTTCAGCTCGAGATAAACGCGTTTTTTAATCTGGAGCATCCCGATGTAACTGCTGGGCTCAGAAGAGCACACTGAGTCAGCTCTTAGCCCCATTGTGCAGAAGTTGTCAAAACGTGTTGTTCACCAAAGATAAACGCATTTTTCAATCTGGATCTTCCCAATGTAACTGCTGGGCTCAGAAGAGCACACTGAGTCAGTACTTAGCCCCACTGTGCAGAAGTTGTCAAAACGTGTTTTTCAGGTCGAGATAAACGCGTTTTTTAATCTGGAGCATCCCGATGTAACTGCTGGGCTCAGAAGAGCACACTGAGTCAGCTCTTAGCCCCATTGTGCAGAAGTTGTCAAAACATGTTGTTCACCCAAGATAAACGCCTTTTTCAATCTGGAGCAAACCAATGTAACTCCTGGGCTCAGAAGAGATTAATGAATCACCTTTTAGCCCCACTGTGCAGAAATTGTCAAAACGTGTTTTTCAGCTCGAGATAAACGCGTTTTTTAATCTGGAGCATCCCGATGTAACTGCTGGGCTCAGAAGAGCACACTGAGTCAGCTCTTAGCCCCATTGTGCAGAAGTTGTCAAAACGTGTTGTTCACCAAAGATAAACGCATTTTTCAATCTGGATCTTCCCAATGTAACTGCTGGGCTCAGAAGAGCACACTGAGTCAGTACTTAGCCCCACTGTGCAGAAGTTGTCAAAACGTGTTTTTCAGCTCGAGATAAACGCGTTTTTTAATCTGGAGCATCCCGATGTAACTGCTGGGCTCAGAAGAGCACACTGAGTCAGCTCTTAGCCCCATTGTGCAGAAGTTGTCAAAACATGTTGTTCACCCAAGATAAACGCCTTTTTCAATCTGGAGCAAACCAATGTAACTCCTGGGCTCAGAAGAGATTAATGAATCAGCTTTTAGCCCCACTGTGCAGAAGTTGTCAAAATGTGTTTTTCAGCCCAGGATCAACGCGTTTTTCAATCTGGAGTGTCCCAAAGTAACTTCTGGGCTCAGAAGAGCACACTGAGTCAGCTCTCAGCCCCACTGTGCAGAAGTTGTCAAAATGTGTTTTTCAGCCCAAGATCAACGCGTTTTTCAATCTGGAGTGTCCCAAAGTAACTTCTGGGCTCAGAAGAGCACACTGAGTCAGCTTTCAGCCCCACTGTGCAGAAGTTGTCAAAACGTGTTATTCAGCCCAAGATAAACACGTTTTTCAATATGAAGCTTCCCAATGTAACTGCTGGGCTAAGAAGAGCACACTGAGTCAGTACTTAGCCCCACTGTGCAGAAGTTGTCAAAATGTGTTTTTCAGCCCGAGATAAACGCCTTTTTCAACCTGGAACGTCCCAATGTAACTGCTGGGCTCAGAAGATCACACTGAGTCAGCTCTTACCCCCATTGTGCAGAAGTTGTCAAAACGTGTTTTTCAGCCCAAGATAAACGCGTTTTTCAATCTGGAGCTTCCCAATGTAACTGCTGGGCTCAGAAGAGCAAACTGAGTCAGCTCTTAGCCCCATTGTCCAGAAGTTGTCAAAACGTGTTGTTTTCAGTCAAGATAAACGCGTTTTTGAAACCTTGAGCACCCCAATGTTACTGCTTCGCTAAGAAGAGCAAACTCAGTCATCTCTTAGCCCCACATTGTAGAAGTTGTCAAAACGTGATTTTCAGCCGAGATAATGCGTTTTTGCAATCTTTTGAATCCCAATGTAACTGCTGGGCTCAGAAGAGCCCACTGAGTCAGCTCTTAGCCCTGTTGTGCAGAAGTTTTCAAAACTTGTTTTTCAGCTGGAGATAAACACGTTTTTCAATGTGGAGCATCCCAATGTAACTGCTGAGCTCAGAAGAGCACACTAAGTCAGCTCTTAGCACCATTGTGCAGAAGTTTTCAAAATGAGTTTTTCAGCTCGAGATAAACGCGTTTTTCTACTGCAGCATCCCAATGTAACTGCTGGGCTCAGAAGAGCACACTGAATCAGCCTCTAGCCCCACTGTGCAGAAGTTGTCAAAACGTGTTTTTGAGCCTGAGATAAACGCGTTTTACAATCTGGAGCATCCCAAGGTAACTGCTGGGTTCAGAAGAGCACACTGAGTCAGCTCTTAGCCCCATTGTGCAGAAGTTGTCAAAACGTGTTTTTCAGCCCAAGATAAAAGCTTTTTTCAAACTGGAGCTTCCCAAAGTAACTGCTGGGCTCAGAAGAGCACACTGAGTCAGTACTTAGCCCCACTGTGCAGAAGTTGTCAAAATGTGTTTTTCAGCTCAAGATAAACGCGTTTTTCAATATGAAGCTCTCCAATGTAACTGCTGGGCTCAGAAGAGCACACTGAGTCAGCTCTCACCCCATTGTGCAGAAGTTGTCAAAACGTGTTTTTGAGATAGAGATAAATGCCTTTTTCAATCTGGAGCATCCCAATGTAACTGCTTTGCTCAGAAGAGCACACTAAGTCAGCTCTTTGCCCCACTGTGCAGAAGTTGTCAAAATGTGTTTTTCAGCTCAAGATAAACGCGTTTTTCAATATGAAGCTCTCCAATGTAACTGCTGTGCTTAGAAGAGCGCACTGAGTCAGCTCTTAGCCGCACTGTGCAGAAGTTGTCAAAAGGTGTTTTTCAGCTCGAGATAAACGCTTTTTTTAATCTGGAGCATCCCGATGTAACTGCTGGGCTCAGAAGAGCACACTGAGTCAGCTCTTAGCCCCATTGTGCAGAAGTTGTCAAAACGTGTTGTTCACCCAAGATAAACGCCTTTTTCAATCTGGAGCAAACCAATGTAACTCCTGGGCTCAGAAGAGATTAATGAATCACCTTTTAGCCCCACTGTGCAGAAGTTGTCAAAACGTGTTTTTCAGCTCGAGATAAACGTGTTTTTTAATCTGGAGCATCCCGATGTAACTGCTGGGCTCAGAAGAGCACACTGAGTCAGCTCTTAGCCCCATTGTGCAGAAGTTGTCAAAACGTGTTGTTCACCCAAGATAAACGCATTTTTCAATCTGGATCTTCCCAATGTAACTGCTGGGCTCAGAAGAGCACACTGAGTCAGTACTTAGCCCCACTGTGCAGAAGTTGTCAAAATGTGTTTTTCAGCCCAAGATCAACGCGTTTTTCAATCTGGAGTGTCCCAATGTAACTTCTGGGCTCAGAAGGCACACTGAGTCAGTACTTAGCCCCACTTTGCAGAAGTTGTCAAAATGTGTTTTTCAGCCCGAGATAAACGCCTTTTTCAACCTGGAGCGTCCCAATGTAACTGCTGGGCTCAGAAGAGCACACTGAGTCAGTATATAGCCCCACTGTGCAGAAGTTGTCAAAACTTGTTTTTCAGCTCAAGATAAACGCCTTTTTCAAGAAGAAGCTCTCCAATGTAACTGCTGGGCTCAGAAGAGCACACTGAGTCAGCTCTTAGCCCTGTTGTGCAGAAGCTGTCAAAACGTGTTTTTCAGCCGAGATGAACGCATTTTTGCAATCTTGAGCACCCCAACGTAACTACTAAGGTCAGAAGAGAAAACTGAGTCAGCTCTCAGCCCCACTGTGCAAAAGTTGTCAAAACGTGTTTTTCAGCCCGAAATAAACGCGTTTTTCAATCTGGAGCATCCCAATGTAACTGCTGGGCTCAGAAGAGCACACTGAATCAGCCTCTAGCCCCACTGTGCAGAAGTTGTCAAAATGTGTTTTTCAGCCCAAGATAAACACGTTTTTCAATATGAAGCTTCCCAATAACTGCTGGGCTCAGAAGAGCTCAGTGAGTCAGTACTTAGCCCCACTGTGCAGAAGTTGTCAAAATGTGTTTTTCAGCCCGAGATAAACGCCTTTTTCAACCTGGAGCGTCCCAATGTAACTGCTGGGCTCAGAAGAGCACACTGAGTCAGCTCTTAGCCCCACTGTGCAGAATTTGTCAAAACATGTTTTTCAGCCCGAGATAAACGCGTTTTTCAAACTGGAGCATCCCAATGTAACTGCTGAGCTCAGAAGAGCCCACTGAGTCAGCTCTTAGACCTGTTGTGCAGAAGTTTTCAAAACGAGTTTTTCAGCTCGAGATAAACGCGCTTTTCTACTGCAGCATCCCAATGTAACTGCTGGGCTCAGAAGAGCACACTGAGTCAGCTCTTAGCCCCATTGTGCAGAAGTTGTCAAAACGTGTTTTTCAGCTCTAGATAAACGCGTTTTTCAATATGAAGCTCTCCAATGTAACTGCTGAGCTCAGAAGAGCACACTGAGTCAGCTCTTAGCCGCACTGTGCAGAAGTTGTCAAAACGTGTTTTTCAGCTCGAGATAAACGCGTTTTTCAATATGAAGCTCTCCAATGTAACTGCTGAGCTCAGAAGAGCACACTGAGTCAGCTCTTAGCCGCACTGTGCAGAAGTTGTCAAAACGTGTTTTTCAGCTCGAGATAAACGCGTTTTTTAATCTGGAGCATCCCAAGGTAACTGCTGGGTTCAGAAGAGCACACTGAGTCAGCTCTTAGCCCCATTGTGCAGAAGTTGTCAAAACGTGTTTTTCAGCCCAACATAAACGCTTTTTTCAATCTGGAGCTTCCCAAAGTAACTGCTGGGCTCAGAAGAGCACACTGAGTCAGTACTTAGCCCCACTGTGCAGAAGTTGTCAAAATGTGTTTTTCAGCTCAAGATAAACGCGTTTTTCAATATGAAGCTCTCCAATATAACTGCTGGGCTCAGTAGAGCACACTGAGTCAGCTCTTAGCCCCATTGTGCAGAAGTTGTCAAAATGTGTTTTTCAGCCCAAGATAAACGCGTTTCTTTATCTGGAGCATCCCGATGTAACTGCTGGGCTCAGAAGAGCACACTGAGTCAGTTCTTAGCCCCACTGTGCAGAAGTTGTCAAAACGTGTGTTTCACCCATGATAAACGCCTTTTTCAATCTGGAGCAAACCAATGTAACTCCTGGGCTCAGAAGAGATTAATGAATCAGCTTTTAGCCCCACTGTGCAGAAGTTGTCAAAATGTGTTTTTCAGCTCAAGATAAACGCGTTTTTCAAGATGAAGCTCTCCAACGTAACTGCTGGGCTCAGAAGAGCACACTGAGTCAGCTCTTAGCCCCATTGTGCAGAAGTTGACAAAACGTGTTTTTCACCCAAGATAAATGCCTTTTTTAATCTGGAGCAAACCAATGTTACTGCTGGGCTCAGAAGAGCACACTGAGTCAGCTGTCAACCCCACTGTGCAGAAGGTGTCAAAACGTGTTTTTCAGCCAGAGATAGACGCGTTTTTCAATCTGGAGCATCCCAATGTAACTGCTGGGCTCAGGAGAGCACACTCAATCAGCCTCTAGCCCCACTGTGCAGAAGTTGTCAAAATCTGTTTTTCAGCCCAAGATAAACACGTTTTTCAATATGAAGCTTCCCAATGTAACTGCTGGGCTCAGAGGAACACACAGAGTCAGCTTTAAGTCCCATTGTGCAGAAGTTGTCAAAACCTGTTTTTCAGCTGAAGATAAACGCATTTTTCAATCTAGAGCTTCCCAATGTAACTGCTGGGCTCAGAAGAGCACACTGAGTCAGTACTTAGCCCCACTGTGCAGAAGTTGCCAAAATGTGTTTTTCAGCCTGATATAAACGCCTTTTTCAACTTGGAGCGTCCCAATGTAACTGCTGGGCTCAGAAGAGCACACTGAGTCAGTACTTAGCCCCACTGTGCAGAAGTTGCCAAAATGTGTTTTTCAGCCCGAGATAAACGCATTTTCAATCTGGAGTGTCCCAATGTAACTGCTGGCATCAGAAGAGCACACTGAAACAGCCTCTAGCCCCATTGTGCAGAAGTTGTCAAAATGTGTTTTTCAGCCCTAGATAAACGCCTTTTTCAACCTGGAGCGTCCCAATGTAACTGCTGTGCTCAGAAGGGCACACTGAGTCAGTACTTAGCCCCACTGTGCAGAAGTTGCCAAAATGTGTTTTTCAGCCCGAGATAAACGCCTTTTTCAACCTGGAGCGTCCCAATGTAACTGCTGTGCTCAGAAGAGCACACTGAAACATTCTCTAGCCCCACTGTGCAGAAGTTGTCAA